>NW_026543472.1:0-27522 GCF_028750875.1 Macrosteles quadrilineatus
TGAGTGATTATAGTACTGCTGTAATCAGAAGGTAGCTGGTTTGATTCTATGTTACTTTGTTTGTATTACCCGTCACTAGTTTGGTATTACTAATTTAATTAATCTTTGTCACAGGTGTACGAGGCTGCTGGGCTGGCCAATGCTGACAGTTTTATCCGACAGTTCCCTGATGGCTACAGTACCATTCTGGGGGAGAGAGGAGTTACCGTGTCTGGGGGCCAGAAACAGAGGATAGCTATCGCCCGCGCTCTACTGAAAATCCCATCCATCCTCATACTAGACGAGGCTACCAGGTCAGTTGCAAGGGAATGACTTGATCGTAAAACATGTTAAAATGTAACATGTAAAAATGTAACATGTGGAAATATAAGAAGTTAAAATGTAACATGTTAAAATGTAACATGTTAAAATGTAACATTTTAAAATGTAACATGCTTAAATGTAACGTGTTAAAATGTAACATATTAAAATGTAACATGTAAAAATGTAACATGTAAAATTGTAACCTTTTAAAATGTAACATGCTTAAAGGTAACTTGTTAAAATGTAACATATTAAAAACGTTATGAGTACTGGTATGAGTAAAAGTTTTTATGTCAGCTTGGTGGTTGAGTGATTATAGTACTGCTGTACTCGCCTTGTAATCAGAAGGTAGCTGGTTTGATTCTATGTTACTTTGTTTGTATTACCCGTCACTAGTTTGGTATTACTAATTTAATTAATCTTTGTCACAGGTGTACGAGGCTGCTGGGCTGGCCAATGCTGACAGTTTTATCCGACAGTTCCCTGATGGCTACAGTACCATTCTGGGGGAGAGAGGAGTTACCGTGTCTGGGGGCCAGAAACAGAGGATAGCTATCGCCCGCGCTCTACTGAAAATCCTATCCATCCTCATACTAGACGAGGCTACCAGGTCAGTTGCAAGGGAAAGACTTGATCATAAAAAATGTTAAAATGTAACATGTAAATATGTAAAATGTAAAAATGTAGACGACGACGACGACGACGACGACGACGACGACGACGACGACGACGACGACGACGACGACGACGACGACGACGACGTCGACGACGACGACGACGACGACGACGACGACGACGACGACGACGACGACGACGACGACGACGACGACGACGACGACGACGACGACGACGACGACGACGACGACGACGACGACGACGACGACGACGACGACGACGACGACGACGACGACGACGACGACGACGACGACGACGACGACGACGACGACGACGACGACGACGACGACGACGACGACGACGACGACGACGACGACGACGACGACGACGACGACGACGACGACGACGACGACGACGACGACGACGACGACGACGACGACGACGACGACGACGACGACGACGACGACGACGACGACGACGACGACGACGACGACGACGACGACGACGACGACGACGACGACGACGACGACTACGACGACGGTTTTTATGTCAGCTTGGTGGTTGAGTGATTATAGTACTGCTGTACTCGCCTTGTAATCAGAAGGTAGCTGGTTTGATTCTATGTTACTTTGTTTGTATTACCTGTCACTAGTTTGGTATTACTAATTTAATTAATCTTTGTCACAGGTGTACGAGGCTGCTGGGCTGGCCAATGCTGACAGTTTTATCCGACAGTTCCCTGATGGCTACAGTACCATTCTGGGGGAGAGAGGAGTTACCGTGTCTGGGGGCCAGAAACAGAGGATAGCTATCGCCCGCGCTCTACTGAAAATCCCATCCATCCTCATACTAGACGAGGCTACCAGGTCAGTTGCAAGGGAATGACTTGATCGTAAAACATGTTAAAATGTAACATGTAAAAATGTAACATGTGGAAATATAAGAAGTTAAAATGTAACATGTTAAAATGTAACGTGTTAAAATGTAACATTTTAAAATGTAACATGCTTAAATGTAACGTGTTAAAATGTAACATATTAAAATGTAACATGTAAAAATGTAACATGTAAGATTGTAACCTTTTAAAATGTAACATGCTTAAAGGTAACTTGTTAAAATGTAACATATTAAAAACGTTATGAGTACTGGTATGAGTAAAAGTTTTTATGTCAGCTTGGTGGTTGAGTGATTATAGTACTGCTGTAATCAGAAGGTAGCTGGTTTGATTCTATGTTACTTTGTTTGTATTACCCGTCACTAGTTTGGTATTACTAATTTAATTAATCTTTGTCACAGGTGTACGAGGCTGCTGGGCTGGCCAATGCTGACAGTTTTATCCGACAGTTCCCTGATGGCTACAGTACCATTCTGGGGGAGAGAGGAGTTACCGTGTCTGGGGGCCAGAAACAGAGGATAGCTATCGCCCGCGCTCTACTGAAAATCCCATCCATCCTCATACTAGACGAGGCTACCAGGTCAGTTGCAAGGGAATGACTTGATCGTAAAACATGTTAAAATGTAACATGTAAATATGTAAAATGTAAAAATGTAGACGACGACGACGACGACGACGACGACGACGACGACGACGACGACGACGACGACGACGACGACGACGACGACGACGGTTTTTATGTCAGTTTGGTGGTTGAGTGATTATAGTACTGCTGTACTCGCCTTGTAATCAGAAGGTAGCTGGTTTGATTCTATGTTACTTTGTTTGTATTACCTGTCACTAGTTTGGTATTACTAATTTAATTAAACGAGGCTGCTGGGCTGGCCAATGCTGACAGTTTTATCCGACAGTTCCCTGATGGCTACAGTACCATTCTGGGGGAGAGAGGAGTTACCGTGTCTGGGGGCCAGAAACAGAGGATAGCTATCGCCCGCGCTCTACTGAAAATCCCATCCATCCTCATACTAGACGAGGCTACCAGGTCAGTTGCAAGGGAATGACTTGATCGTAAAACATGTTAAAATGTAACATGTAAAAATGTAACATGTGGAAATATAAGAAGTTAAAATGTAACATGTTAAAATGTAACGTGTTAAAATGTAACATTTTAAAATGTAACATGCTTAAATGTAACGTGTTAAAATGTAACATATTAAAATGTAACATGTAAAAATGTAACATGTAAGATTGTAACCTTTTAAAATGTAACATGCTTAAAGGTAACTTGTTAAAATGTAACATATTAAAAACGTTATGAGTACTGGTATGAGTAAAAGTTTTTATGTCAGCTTGGTGGTTGAGTGATTATAGTACTGCTGTAATCAGAAGGTAGCTGGTTTGATTCTATGTTACTTTGTTTGTATTACCCGTCACTAGTTTGGTATTACTAATTTAATTAATCTTTGTCACAGGTGTACGAGGCTGCTGGGCTGGCCAATGCTGACAGTTTTATCCGACAGTTCCCTGATGGCTACAGTACCATTCTGGGGGAGAGAGGAGTTACCGTGTCTGGGGGCCAGAAACAGAGGATAGCTATCGCCCGCGCTCTACTGAAAATCCCATCCATCCTCATACTAGACGAGGCTACCAGGTCAGTTGCAAGGGAATGACTTGATCGTAAAACATGTTAAAATGTAACATGTAAAAATGTAACATGTGGAAATATAAGAAGTTAAAATGTAACATGTTAAAATGTAACATGTTAAAATGTAACATTTTAAAATGTAACATGCTTAAATGTAACGTGTTAAAATGTAACATATTAAAATGTAACATGTAAAAATGTAACATGTAAAATTGTAACCTTTTAAAATGTAACATGCTTAAAGGTAACTTGTTAAAATGTAACATATTAAAAACGTTATGAGTACTGGTATGAGTAAAAGTTTTTATGTCAGCTTGGTGGTTGAGTGATTATAGTACTGCTGTACTCGCCTTGTAATCAGAAGGTAGCTGGTTTGATTCTATGTTACTTTGTTTGTATTACCCGTCACTAGTTTGGTATTACTAATTTAATTAATCTTTGTCACAGGTGTACGAGGCTGCTGGGCTGGCCAATGCTGACAGTTTTATCCGACAGTTCCCTGATGGCTACAGTACCATTCTGGGGGAGAGAGGAGTTACCCGTGTCTGGGGGCCAGAAACAGAGGATAGCTATCGCCCGCGCTCTACTGAAAATCCTATCCATCCTCATACTAGACGAGGCTACCAGGTCAGTTGCAAGGGAAAGACTTGATCATAAAAAATGTTAAAATGTAACATGTAAATATGTAAAATGTAAAAATGTAGACGACGACGACGACGACGACGACGACGACGACGACGACGACGACGACGACGACGACGACGACGACGACGACGACGACGACGACGACGACGACGACGACGACGACGACGACGACGACGACGACGACGACGACGACGACGACGACGACGACGACGACGACGACGACGACGACGACGACGACGACGACGACGACGACGACGACGACGACGACGACGACGACGACGACGACGACGACGACGACGACGACGACGACGACGACGACGACGACGACGACGACGACGACGACGACGACGACGACGACGACGACGACGACGACGACGACGACGACGACGACGACGACGACGACGACGACGACGACGACGACGACGACGACGACGACGACGACGACGACGACGACGACGACGACGACGACGACGACGACGACGACGACGACGACGACGACGACGACGACGACGACGACGACGACGACGACGACGACGACGACGACGACGACGACGACGACGACGACGACGACGACGACGACGACGACGACGACGACGACGACGACGACGACGACGACGACGACGACGACGACGACGACGACGACGACGACGACGACGACGACGACGACGACGACGACGACGACGACGACGACGACGACGACGACGACGACGACGACGACGACGACGACGACGACGACGACGACGACGACGACGACGACGACGACGACGACGACGACGACGACGACGACGACGACGACGACGACGACGACGACGACGACGACGACGACGACGACGACGACGACGACGACGACGACGACGACGACGACGACGACGACGACGACGACGACGACGACGACGACGACGACGACGACGACGACGACGACGACGACGACGACGACGACGACGACGACGACGACGACGACGACGACGACGACGACGACGACGACGACGACGACGACGACGACGACGACGACGACGACGACGACGACGACGACGACGACGACGACGACGACGACGACGACGACGACGACGACGACGACGACGACGACGACGACGACGACGGTTTTTATGTCAGCTTGGTGGTTGAGTGATTATAGTACTGCTGTACTCGCCTTGTAATCAGAAGGTAGCTGGTTTGATTCTATGTTACTTTGTTTGTATTACCTGTCACTAGTTTGGTATTACTAATTTAATTAATCTTTGTCACAGGTGTACGAGGCTGCTGGGCTGGCCAATGCTGACAGTTTTATCCGACAGTTCCCTGATGGCTACAGTACCATTCTGGGGGAGAGAGGAGTTACCGTGTCTGGGGGCCAGAAACAGAGGATAGCTATCGCCCGCGCTCTACTGAAAATCCCATCCATCCTCATACTAGACGAGGCTACCAGGTCAGTTGCAAGGGAATGACTTGATCGTAAAACATGTTAAAATGTAACATGTAAAAATGTAACATGTGGAAATATAAGAAGTTAAAATGTAACATGTTAAAATGTAACGTGTTAAAATGTAACATTTTAAAATGTAACATGCTTAAATGTAACGTGTTAAAATGTAACATATTAAAATGTAACATGTAAAAATGTAACATGTAAGATTGTAACCTTTTAAAATGTAACATGCTTAAAGGTAACTTGTTAAAATGTAACATATTAAAAACGTTATGAGTACTGGTATGAGTAAAAGTTTTTATGTCAGCTTGGTGGTTGAGTGATTATAGTACTGCTGTAATCAGAAGGTAGCTGGTTTGATTCTATGTTACTTTGTTTGTATTACCCGTCACTAGTTTGGTATTACTAATTTAATTAATCTTTGTCACAGGTGTACGAGGCTGCTGGGCTGGCCAATGCTGACAGTTTTATCCGACAGTTCCCTGATGGCTACAGTACCATTCTGGGGGAGAGAGGAGTTACCGTGTCTGGGGGCCAGAAACAGAGGATAGCTATCGCCCGCGCTCTACTGAAAATCCCATCCATCCTCATACTAGACGAGGCTACCAGGTCAGTTGCAAGGGAATGACTTGATCGTAAAACATGTTAAAATGTAACATGTAAAAATGTAACATGTGGAAATATAAGAAGTTAAAATGTAACATGTTAAAATGTAACATGTTAAAATGTAACATTTTAAAATGTAACATGCTTAAATGTAACGTGTTAAAATGTAACATATTAAAATGTAACATGTAAAAATGTAACATGTAAAATTGTAACCTTTTAAAATGTAACATGCTTAAAGGTAACTTGTTAAAATGTAACATATTAAAAACGTTATGAGTACTGGTATGAGTAAAAGTTTTTATGTCAGCTTGGTGGTTGAGTGATTATAGTACTGCTGTAATCAGAAGGTAGCTGGTTTGATTCTATGTGACTTTGTTTGTATTACCCGTCACTAGTTTGGTATTACTAATTTAATTAATCTTTGTCACAGGTGTACGAGGCTGCTGGGCTGGCCAATGCTGACAGTTTTCGACAGTTCCCTGATGGCTACAGTACCATTCTGGGGGAGAGAGGAGTTACCGTGTCTGGGGGCCAGAAACAGAGGATAGCTATCGCCCGCGCTCTACTGAAAATCCTATCCATCCTCATACTAGACGAGGCTACCAGGTCAGTTGCAAGGGAAAGACTTGATCATAAAAAATGTTAAAATGTAACATGTAAATATGTAAAATGTAAAAATGTAGACGACGACGACGACGACGACGACGACGACGACGACGACGACGACGACGACGACGACGACGACGACGACGACGACGACGACGACGACGACGACGACGACGACGACGACGACGACGACGACGACGACGACGACGACGACGACGACGACGACGACGACGACGACGACGACGACGACGACGACGACGACGACGACGACGACGACGACGACGACGACGACGACGACGACGACGACGACGACGACGACGACGACGACGACGACGACGACGACGACGACGACGACGACGACGACGACGACGACGACGACGACGACGACGACGACGACGACGACGACGACGACGACGACGACGACGACGACGACGACGACGACGACGACGACGACGACGACGACGACGACGACGACGACGACGACGACGACGACGACGACGACGACGACGACGACGACGACGACGACGACGACGACGACGACGACGACGACGACGACGACGACGACGACGACGACGAACGACGGTTTTTATGTCAGCTTGGTGGTTGAGTGATTATAGTACTGCTGTACTCGCCTTGTAATCATTTGATTCTATGTTACTTTGTTTGTATTACCTGTCACTAGTTTGGTATTACTAATTTAATTAATCTTTGTCACAGGTGTACGAGGCTGCTGGGCTGGCCAATGCTGACAGTTTTATCCGACAGTTCCCTGATGGCTACAGTACCATTCTGGGGGAGAGAGGAGTTACCGTGTCTGGGGGCCAGAAACAGAGGATAGCTATCGCCCGCGCTCTACTGAAAATCCCATCCATCCTCATACTAGACGAGGCTACCAGGTCAGTTGCAAGGGAATGACTTGATCGTAAAACATGTTAAAATGTAACATGTAAAAATGTAACATGTGGAAATATAAGAAGTTAAAATGTAACATGTTAAAATGTAACGTGTTAAAATGTAACATTTTAAAATGTAACATGCTTAAATGTAACGTGTTAAAATGTAACATATTAAAATGTAACATGTAAAAATGTAACATGTAAGATTGTAACCTTTTAAAATGTAACATGCTTAAAGGTAACTTGTTAAAATGTAACATATTAAAAACGTTATGAGTACTGGTATGAGTAAAAGTTTTTATGTCAGCTTGGTGGTTGAGTGATTATAGTACTGCTGTAATCAGAAGGTAGCTGGTTTGATTCTATGTTACTTTGTTTGTATTACCCGTCACTAGTTTGGTATTACTAATTTAATTAATCTTTGTCACAGGTGTACGAGGCTGCTGGGCTGGCCAATGCTGACAGTTTTATCCGACAGTTCCCTGATGGCTACAGTACCATTCTGGGGGAGAGAGGAGTTACCGTGTCTGGGGGCCAGAAACAGAGGATAGCTATCGCCCGCGCTCTACTGAAAATCCCATCCATCCTCATACTAGACGAGGCTACCAGGTCAGTTGCAAGGGAATGACTTGATCGTAAAACATGTTAAAATGTAACATGTAAAAATGTAACATGTGGAAATATAAGAAGTTAAAATGTAACATGTTAAAATGTAACATGTTAAAATGTAACATTTTAAAATGTAACATGCTTAAATGTAACGTGTTAAAATGTAACATATTAAAATGTAACATGTAAAAATGTAACATGTAAAATTGTAACCTTTTAAAATGTAACATGCTTAAAGGTAACTTGTTAAAATGTAACATATTAAAAACGTTATGAGTACTGGTATGAGTAAAAGTTTTTATGTCAGCTTGGTGGTTGAGTGATTATAGTACTGCTGTAATCAGAAGGTAGCTGGTTTGATTCTATGTGACTTTGTTTGTATTACCCGTCACTAGTTTGGTATTACTAATTTAATTAATCTTTGTCACAGGTGTACGAGGCTGCTGGGCTGGCCAATGCTGACAGTTTTATCCGACAGTTCCCTGATGGCTACAGTACCATTCTGGGGGAGAGAGGAGTTACCGTGTCTGGGGGCCAGAAACAGAGGATAGCTATCGCCCGCGCTCTACTGAAAATCCTATCCATCCTCATACTAGACGAGGCTACCAGGTCAGTTGCAAGGGAAAGACTTGATCATAAAAAATGTTAAAATGTAACATGTAAATATGTAAAATGTAAAAATGTAGACGACGACGACGACGACGACGACGACGACGACGACGACGACGACGACGACGACGACGACGACGACGACGACGACGACGACGACGACGACGACGACGACGACGACGACGACGACGACGACGACGACGACGACGACGACGACGACGACGACGACGACGACGACGACGACGACGACGACGACGACGACGACGACGACGACGACGACGACGACGACGACGACGACGACGACGACGACGACGACGACGACGACGACGACGACGACGACGACGACGACGGTTTTTATGTCAGTTTGGTGGTTGAGTGATTATAGTACTGCTGTACTTGCCTTGTAATCAGAAGGTAGCTGGTTTGATTCTATGTTACTTTGTTTGTATTACCTGTCACTAGTTTGGTATTACTAATTTAATTAATCTTTTCACAGGTGTACGAGGCTGCTGGGCTGGCCAATGCTGACAGTTTTATCCGACAGTTCCCTGATGGCTACAGTACCATTCTGGGGGAGAGAGGAGTTACCGTGTCTGGGGGCCAGAAACAGAGGATAGCTATCGCCCGCGCTCTACTGAAAATCCCATCCATCCTCATACTAGACGAGGCTACCAGGTCAGTTGCAAGGGAATGACTTGATCGTAAAACATGTTAAAATGTAACATGTAAAAATGTAACATGTGGAAATATAAGAAGTTAAAATGTAACATGTTAAAATGTAACGTGTTAAAATGTAACATTTTAAAATGTAACATGCTTAAATGTAACGTGTTAAAATGTAACATATTAAAATGTAACATGTAAAAATGTAACATGTAAGATTGTAACCTTTTAAAATGTAACATGCTTAAAGGTAACTTGTTAAAATGTAACATATTAAAAACGTTATGAGTACTGGTATGAGTAAAAGTTTTTATGTCAGCTTGGTGGTTGAGTGATTATAGTACTGCTGTAATCAGAAGGTAGCTGGTTTGATTCTATGTTACTTTGTTTGTATTACCCGTCACTAGTTTGGTATTACTAATTTAATTAATCTTTGTCACAGGTGTACGAGGCTGCTGGGCTGGCCAATGCTGACAGTTTTATCCGACAGTTCCCTGATGGCTACAGTACCATTCTGGGGGAGAGAGGAGTTACCGTGTCTGGGGGCCAGAAACAGAGGATAGCTATCGCCCGCGCTCTACTGAAAATCCCATCCATCCTCATACTAGACGAGGCTACCAGGTCAGTTGCAAGGGAATGACTTGATCGTAAAACATGTTAAAATGTAACATGTAAAAATGTAACATGTGGAAATATAAGAAGTTAAAATGTAACATGTTAAAATGTAACATGTTAAAATGTAACATTTTAAAATGTAACATGCTTAAATGTAACGTGTTAAAATGTAACATATTAAAATGTAACATGTAAAAATGTAACATGTAAAATTGTAACCTTTTAAAATGTAACATGCTTAAAGGTAACTTGTTAAAATGTAACATATTAAAAACGTTATGAGTACTGGTATGAGTAAAAGTTTTTATGTCAGCTTGGTGGTTGAGTGATTATAGTACTGCTGTAATCAGAAGGTAGCTGGTTTGATTCTATGTGACTTTGTTTGTATTACCCGTCACTAGTTTGGTATTACTAATTTAATTAATCTTTGTCACAGGTGTACGAGGCTGCTGGGCTGGCCAATGCTGACAGTTTTATCCGACAGTTCCCTGATGGCTACAGTACCATTCTGGGGGAGAGAGGAGTTACCGTGTCTGGGGGCCAGAAACAGAGGATAGCTATCGCCCGCGCTCTACTGAAAATCCTATCCATCCTCATACTAGACGAGGCTACCAGGTCAGTTGCAAGGGAAAGACTTGATCATAAAAAATGTTAAAATGTAACATGTAAATATGTAAAATGTAAAAATGTAGACGACGACGACGACGACGACGACGACGACGACGACGACGACGACGACGACGACGACGACGACGACGACGACGACGGTTTTTATGTCAGTTTGGTGGTTGAGTGATTATAGTACTGCTGTACTCGCCTTGTAATCAGAAGGTAGCTGGTTTGATTCTATGTTACTTTGTTTGTATTACCTGTCACTAGTTTGGTATTACTAATTTAATTAATCTTTGTCACAGGTGTACGAGGCTGCTGGGCTGGCCAATGCTGACAGTTTTATCCGACAGTTCCCTGATGGCTACAGTACCATTCTGGGGGAGAGAGGAGTTACCGTGTCTGGGGGCCAGAAACAGAGGATAGCTATCGCCCGCGCTCTACTGAAAATCCCATCCATCCTCATACTAGACGAGGCTACCAGGTCAGTTGCAAGGGAATGACTTGATCGTAAAACATGTTAAAATGTAACATGTAAAAATGTAACATGTGGAAATATAAGAAGTTAAAATGTAACATGTTAAAATGTAACGTGTTAAAATGTAACATTTTAAAATGTAACATGCTTAAATGTAACGTGTTAAAATGTAACATATTAAAATGTAACATGTAAAAATGTAACATGTAAGATTGTAACCTTTTAAAATGTAACATGCTTAAAGGTAACTTGTTAAAATGTAACATATTAAAAACGTTATGAGTACTGGTATGAGTAAAAGTTTTTATGTCAGCTTGGTGGTTGAGTGATTATAGTACTGCTGTAATCAGAAGGTAGCTGGTTTGATTCTATGTTACTTTGTTTGTATTACCCGTCACTAGTTTGGTATTACTAATTTAATTAATCTTTGTCACAGGTGTACGAGGCTGCTGGGCTGGCCAATGCTGACAGTTTTATCCGACAGTTCCCTGATGGCTACAGTACCATTCTGGGGGAGAGAGGAGTTACCGTGTCTGGGGGCCAGAAACAGAGGATAGCTATCGCCCGCGCTCTACTGAAAATCCCATCCATCCTCATACTAGACGAGGCTACCAGGTCAGTTGCAAGGGAATGACTTGATCGTAAAACATGTTAAAATGTAACATGTAAAAATGTAACATGTGGAAATATAAGAAGTTAAAATGTAACATGTTAAAATGTAACATGTTAAAATGTAACATTTTAAAATGTAACATGCTTAAATGTAACGTGTTAAAATGTAACATATTAAAATGTAACATGTAAAAATGTAACATGTAAAATTGTAACCTTTTAAAATGTAACATGCTTAAAGGTAACTTGTTAAAATGTAACATATTAAAAACGTTATGAGTACTGGTATGAGTAAAAGTTTTTATGTCAGCTTGGTGGTTGAGTGATTATAGTACTGCTGTACTCGCCTTGTAATCAGAAGGTAGCTGGTTTGATTCTATGTTACTTTGTTTGTATTACCCGTCACTAGTTTGGTATTACTAATTTAATTAATCTTTGTCACAGGTGTACGAGGCTGCTGGGCTGGCCAATGCTGACAGTTTTATCCGACAGTTCCCTGATGGCTACAGTACCATTCTGGGGGAGAGAGGAGTTACCGTGTCTGGGGGCCAGAAACAGAGGATAGCTATCGCCCGCGCTCTACTGAAAATCCTATCCATCCTCATACTAGACGAGGCTACCAGGTCAGTTGCAAGGGAAAGACTTGATCATAAAAAATGTTAAAATGTAACATGTAAATATGTAAAATGTAAAAATGTAGACGACGACGACGACGACGACGACGACGACGACGACGACGACGACGACGACGACGACGACGACGACGACGACGACGACGACGACGACGACGACGACGACGACGACGACGACGACGACGACGACGACGACGACGACGACGACGACGACGACGACGACGACGACGACGACGACGACGACGACGACGACGACGACGACGACGACGACGACGACGACGACGACGACGACGACGACGACGACGACGACGACGACGACGACGACGACGACGACGACGACGACGACGACGACGACGACGACGACGACGACGACGACGACGACGACGACGACGACGACGACGACGACGACGACGACGACGACGACGACGACGACGACGACGACGACGACGACGACGACGACGACGACGACGACGACGACGACGACGACGACGACGACGACGACGACGACGACGACGACGACGACGACGACGACGACGACGACGACGACGACGACGACGACGACGACGACGACGGTTTTTATGTCAGCTTGGTGGTTGAGTGATTATAGTACTGCTGTACTCGCCTTGTAATCAGAAGGTAGCTGGTTTGATTCTATGTTACTTTGTTTGTATTACCTGTCACTAGTTTGGTATTACTAATTTAATTAATCTTTGTCACAGGTGTACGAGGCTGCTGGGCTGGCCAATGCTGACAGTTTTATCCGACAGTTCCCTGATGGCTACAGTACCATTCTGGGGGAGAGAGGAGTTACCGTGTCTGGGGGCCAGAAACAGAGGATAGCTATCGCCCGCGCTCTACTGAAAATCCCATCCATCCTCATACTAGACGAGGCTACCAGGTCAGTTGCAAGGGAATGACTTGATCGTAAAACATGTTAAAATGTAACATGTAAAAATGTAACATGTGGAAATATAAGAAGTTAAAATGTAACATGTTAAAATGTAACGTGTTAAAATGTAACATTTTAAAATGTAACATGCTTAAATGTAACGTGTTAAAATGTAACATATTAAAATGTAACATGTAAAAATGTAACATGTAAGATTGTAACCTTTTAAAATGTAACATGCTTAAAGGTAACTTGTTAAAATGTAACATATTAAAAACGTTATGAGTACTGGTATGAGTAAAAGTTTTTATGTCAGCTTGGTGGTTGAGTGATTATAGTACTGCTGTAATCAGAAGGTAGCTGGTTTGATTCTATGTTACTTTGTTTGTATTACCCGTCACTAGTTTGGTATTACTAATTTAATTAATCTTTGTCACAGGTGTACGAGGCTGCTGGGCTGGCCAATGCTGACAGTTTTATCCGACAGTTCCCTGATGGCTACAGTACCATTCTGGGGGAGAGAGGAGTTACCGTGTCTGGGGGCCAGAAACAGAGGATAGCTATCGCCCGCGCTCTACTGAAAATCCCATCCATCCTCATACTAGACGAGGCTACCAGGTCAGTTGCAAGGGAATGACTTGATCGTAAAACATGTTAAAATGTAACATGTAAAAATGTAACATGTGGAAATATAAGAAGTTAAAATGTAACATGTTAAAATGTAACATGTTAAAATGTAACATGTTAAAATGTAACATTTTAAAATGTAACATGCTTAAATGTAACGTGTTAAAATGTAACATATTAAAATGTAACATGTAAAAATGTAACATGTAAAATTGTAACCTTTTAAAATGTAACATGCTTAAAGGTAACTTGTTAAAATGTAACATATTAAAAACGTTATGAGTACTGGTATGAGTAAAAGTTTTTATGTCAGCTTGGTGGTTGAGTGATTATAGTACTGCTGTAATCAGAAGGTAGCTGGTTTGATTCTATGTGACTTTGTTTGTATTACCCGTCACTAGTTTGGTATTACTAATTTAATTAATCTTTGTCACAGGTGTACGAGGCTGCTGGGCTGGCCAATGCTGACAGTTTTATCCGACAGTTCCCTGATGGCTACAGTACCATTCTGGGGGAGAGAGGAGTTACCGTGTCTGGGGGCCAGAAACAGAGGATAGCTATCGCCCGCGCTCTACTGAAAATCCTATCCATCCTCATACTAGACGAGGCTACCAGGTCAGTTGCAAGGGAAAGACTTGATCATAAAAAATGTTAAAATGTAACATGTAAATATGTAAAATGTAAAAATGTAGACGACGACGACGACGACGACGACGACGACGACGACGACGACGACGACGACGACGACGACGACGACGACGACGACGACGACGACGACGACGACGACGACGACGACGACGACGACGACGACGACGACGACGACGACGACGACGACGACGACGACGACGACGACGACGACGACGACGACGACGACGACGACGACGACGACGACGACGACGACGACGACGACGACGACGACGACGACGACGACGACGACGACGACGACGACGACGACGACGACGACGACGACGACGACGACGACGACGACGACGACGACGACGACGACGACGACGACGACGACGACGACGACGACGACGACGACGACGACGACGACGACGACGACGACGACGACGACGACGACGACGACGACGACGACGACGACGAACGACGGTTTTTATGTCAGCTTGGTGGTTGAGTGATTATAGTACTGCTGTACTCGCCTTGTAATCAGAAGGTAGCTGGTTTGATTCTATGTTACTTTGTTTGTATTACCTGTCACTAGTTTGGTATTACTAATTTAATTAATCTTTGTCACAGGTGTACGAGGCTGCTGGGCTGGCCAATGCTGACAGTTTTATCCGACAGTTCCCTGATGGCTACAGTACCATTCTGGGGGAGAGAGGAGTTACCGTGTCTGGGGGCCAGAAACAGAGGATAGCTATCGCCCGCGCTCTACTGAAAATCCCATCCATCCTCATACTAGACGAGGCTACCAGGTCAGTTGCAAGGGAATGACTTGATCGTAAAACATGTTAAAATGTAACATGTAAAAATGTAACATGTGGAAATATAAGAAGTTAAAATGTAACATGTTAAAATGTAACGTGTTAAAATGTAACATTTTAAAATGTAACAGGCTTAAATGTAACGTGTTAAAATGTAACATATTAAAATGTAACATGTAAAAATGTAACATGTAAGATTGTAACCTTTTAAAATGTAACATGCTTAAAGGTAACTTGTTAAAATGTAACATATTAAAAACGTTATGAGTACTGGTATGAGTAAAAGTTTTTATGTCAGCTTGGTGGTTGAGTGATTATAGTACTGCTGTAATCAGAAGGTAGCTGGTTTGATTCTATGTTACTTTGTTTGTATTACCCGTCACTAGTTTGGTATTACTAATTTAATTAATCTTTGTCACAGGTGTACGAGGCTGCTGGGCTGGCCAATGCTGACAGTTTTATCCGACAGTTCCCTGATGGCTACAGTACCATTCTGGGGGAGAGAGGAGTTACCGTGTCTGGGGGCCAGAAACAGAGGATAGCTATCGCCCGCGCTCTACTGAAAATCCCATCCATCCTCATACTAGACGAGGCTACCAGGTCAGTTGCAAGGGAATGACTTGATCGTAAAACATGTTAAAATGTAACATGTAAAAATGTAACATGTGGAAATATAAGAAGTTAAAATGTAACATGTTAAAATGTAACATGTTAAAATGTAACATTTTAAAATGTAACATGCTTAAATGTAACGTGTTAAAATGTAACATATTAAAATGTAACATGTAAAAATGTAACATGTAAAATTGTAACCTTTTAAAATGTAACATGCTTAAAGGTAACTTGTTAAAATGTAACATATTAAAAACGTTATGAGTACTGGTATGAGTAAAAGTTTTTATGTCAGCTTGGTGGTTGAGTGATTATAGTACTGCTGTAATCAGAAGGTAGCTGGTTTGATTCTATGTGACTTTGTTTGTATTACCCGTCACTAGTTTGGTATTACTAATTTAATTAATCTTTGTCACAGGTGTACGAGGCTGCTGGGCTGGCCAATGCTGACAGTTTTATCCGACAGTTCCCTGATGGCTACAGTACCATTCTGGGGGAGAGAGGAGTTACCGTGTCTGGGGGCCAGAAACAGAGGATAGCTATCGCCCGCGCTCTACTGAAAATCCTATCCATCCTCATACTAGACGAGGCTACCAGGTCAGTTGCAAGGGAAAGACTTGATCATAAAAAATGTTAAAATGTAACATGTAAATATGTAAAATGTAAAAATGTAGACGACGACGACGACGACGACGACGACGACGACGACGACGACGACGACGACGACGACGACGACGACGACGACGACGACGACGACGACGACGACGACGACGACGACGACGACGACGACGACGACGACGACGACGACGACGACGACGACGACGACGACGACGACGACGACGACGACGACGACGACGACGACGACGACGACGACGACGACGACGACGACGACGACGACGACGACGACGACGACGACGACGACGACGACGACGACGACGACGACGACGACGACGACGACGACGACGACGACGACGACGACGACGACGACGACGACGACGACGACGACGACGACGACGACGACGACGACGACGACGACGACGACGACGACGACGACGACGACGACGACGACGACGACGACGACGACGACGACGACGACGACGACGACGACGACGACGACGACGACGACGACGACGACGACGACGACGACGACGACGACGACGACGACGACGACGACGACGACGACGACGACGACGACGACGACGACGACGACGACGACGACGACGACGACGACGACGACGACGACGACGACGACGACGACGACGACGACGACGACGACGACGACGACGACGACGACGACGACGACGACGACGACGACGACGACGACGACGACGACGACGACGACGACGACGACGACGACGACGACGACGACGACGACGACGACGACGACGACGACGACGACGACGACGACGACGACGACGACGACGACGACGACGACGACGACGACGACGACGACGACGACGACGACGACGACGACGACGACGACGACGACGACGACGACGACGACGACGACGACGACGACGACGACGACGACGACGACGACGACGACGACGACGACGACGACGACGACGACGACGACGACGACGACGACGACGACGACGACGACGACGACGACGACGACGACGACGACGACGACGACGACGACGACGACGACGACGACGACGACGACGACGACGACGACGACGACGACGACGACGACGACGACGACGACGACGACGACGACGACGACGACGACGACGACGACGACGACGACGACGACGACGACGACGACGACGACGACGACGACGACGACGACGACGACGACGACGACGACGACGACGACGACGACGACGACGACGACGACGACGACGAACGACGGTTTTTATGTCAGCTTGGTGGTTGAGTGATTATAGTACTGCTGTACTCGCCTTGTAATCAGAAGGTAGCTGGTTTGATTCTATGTTACTTTGTTTGTATTACCTGTCACTAGTTTGGTATTACTAATTTAATTAATCTTTGTCACAGGTGTACGAGGCTGCTGGGCTGGCCAATGCTGACAGTTTTATCCGACAGTTCCCTGATGGCTACAGTACCATTCTGGGGGAGAGAGGAGTTACCGTGTCTGGGGGCCAGAAACAGAGGATAGCTATCGCCCGCGCTCTACTGAAAATCCCATCCATCCTCATACTAGACGAGGCTACCAGGTCAGTTGCAAGGGAATGACTTGATCGTAAAACATGTTAAAATGTAACATGTAAAAATGTAACATGTGGAAATATAAGAAGTTAAAATGTAACATGTTAAAATGTAACGTGTTAAAATGTAACATTTTAAAATGTAACAGGCTTAAATGTAACGTGTTAAAATGTAACATATTAAAATGTAACATGTAAAAATGTAACATGTAAGATTGTAACCTTTTAAAATGTAACATGCTTAAAGGTAACTTGTTAAAATGTAACATATTAAAAACGTTATGAGTACTGGTATGAGTAAAAGTTTTTATGTCAGCTTGGTGGTTGAGTGATTATAGTACTGCTGTAATCAGAAGGTAGCTGGTTTGATTCTATGTTACTTTGTTTGTATTACCCGTCACTAGTTTGGTATTACTAATTTAATTAATCTTTGTCACAGGTGTACGAGGCTGCTGGGCTGGCCAATGCTGACAGTTTTATCCGACAGTTCCCTGATGGCTACAGTACCATTCTGGGGGAGAGAGGAGTTACCGTGTCTGGGGGCCAGAAACAGAGGATAGCTATCGCCCGCGCTCTACTGAAAATCCCATCCATCCTCATACTAGACGAGGCTACCAGGTCAGTTGCAAGGGAATGACTTGATCGTAAAACATGTTAAAATGTAACATGTAAAAATGTAACATGTGGAAATATAAGAAGTTAAAATGTAACATGTTAAAATGTAACATGTTAAAATGTAACATTTTAAAATGTAACATGCTTAAATGTAACGTGTTAAAATGTAACATATTAAAATGTAACATGTAAAAATGTAACATGTAAAATTGTAACCTTTTAAAATGTAACATGCTTAAAGGTAACTTGTTAAAATGTAACATATTAAAAACGTTATGAGTACTGGTATGAGTAAAAGTTTTTATGTCAGCTTGGTGGTTGAGTGATTATAGTACTGCTGTAATCAGAAGGTAGCTGGTTTGATTCTATGTGACTTTGTTTGTATTACCCGTCACTAGTTTGGTATTACTAATTTAATTAATCTTTGTCACAGGTGTACGAGGCTGCTGGGCTGGCCAATGCTGACAGTTTTATCCGACAGTTCCCTGATGGCTACAGTACCATTCTGGGGGAGAGAGGAGTTACCGTGTCTGGGGGCCAGAAACAGAGGATAGCTATCGCCCGCGCTCTACTGAAAATCCTATCCATCCTCATACTAGACGAGGCTACCAGGTCAGTTGCAAGGGAAAGACTTGATCATAAAAAATGTTAAAATGTAACATGTAAATATGTAAAATGTAAAAATGTAGACGACGACGACGACGACGACGACGACGACGACGACGACGACGACGACGACGACGACGACGACGACGACGACGACGACGACGACGACGACGACGACGACGACGACGACGACGACGACGACGACGACGACGACGACGACGACGACGACGACGACGACGACGACGACGACGACGACGACGACGACGACGACGACGACGACGACGACGACGACGACGACGACGACGACGACGACGACGACGACGACGACGACGACGACGACGACGACGACGACGACGACGACGACGACGACGACGACGACGACGACGACGACGACGACGACGACGACGACGACGACGACGACGACGACGGCGGTTTTTATGTCAGCTTGGTGGTTGAGTGATTATAGTACTGCTGTACTCGCCTTGTAATCAGAAGGTAGCTGGTTTGATTCTATGTTACTTTGTTTGTATTACCTGTCACTAGTTTGGTATTACTAATTTAATTAATCTTTTCACAGGTGTACGAGGCTGCTGGGCTGGCCAATGCTGACAGTTTTATCCGACAGTTCCCTGATGGCTACAGTACCATTCTGGGGGAGAGAGGAGTTACCGTGTCTGGGGGCCAGAAACAGAGGATAGCTATCGCCCGCGCTCTACTGAAAATCCCATCCATCCTCATACTAGACGAGGCTACCAGGTCAGTTGCAAGGGAATGACTTGATCGTAAAACATGTTAAAATGTAACATGTAAAAATGTAACATGTGGAAATATAAGAAGTTAAAATGTAACATGTTAAAATGTAACGTGTTAAAATGTAACATTTTAAAATGTAACATGCTTAAATGTAACGTGTTAAAATGTAACATATTAAAATGTAACATGTAAAAATGTAACATGTAAGATTGTAACCTTTTAAAATGTAACATGCTTAAAGGTAACTTGTTAAAATGTAACATATTAAAAACGTTATGAGTACTGGTATGAGTAAAAGTTTTTATGTCAGCTTGGTGGTTGAGTGATTATAGTACTGCTGTAATCAGAAGGTAGCTGGTTTGATTCTATGTTACTTTGTTTGTATTACCCGTCACTAGTTTGGTATTACTAATTTAATTAATCTTTGTCACAGGTGTACGAGGCTGCTGGGCTGGCCAATGCTGACAGTTTTATCCGACAGTTCCCTGATGGCTACAGTACCATTCTGGGGGAGAGAGGAGTTACCGTGTCTGGGGGCCAGAAACAGAGGATAGCTATCGCCCGCGCTCTACTGAAAATCCCATCCATCCTCATACTAGACGAGGCTACCAGGTCAGTTGCAAGGGAATGACTTGATCGTAAAACATGTTAAAATGTAACATGTAAAAATGTAACATGTGGAAATATAAGAAGTTAAAATGTAACATGTTAAAATGTAACATGTTAAAATGTAACATTTTAAAATGTAACATGCTTAAATGTAACGTGTTAAAATGTAACATATTAAAATGTAACATGTAAAAATGTAACATGTAAAATTGTAACCTTTTAAAATGTAACATGCTTAAAGGTAACTTGTTAAAATGTAACATATTAAAAACGTTATGAGTACTGGTATGAGTAAAAGTTTTTATGTCAGCTTGGTGGTTGAGTGATTATAGTACTGCTGTAATCAGAAGGTAGCTGGTTTGATTCTATGTGACTTTGTTTGTATTACCCGTCACTAGTTTGGTATTACTAATTTAATTAATCTTTGTCACAGGTGTACGAGGCTGCTGGGCTGGCCAATGCTGACAGTTTTATCCGACAGTTCCCTGATGGCTACAGTACCATTCTGGGGGAGAGAGGAGTTACCGTGTCTGGGGGCCAGAAACAGAGGATAGCTATCGCCCGCGCTCTACTGAAAATCCTATCCATCCTCATACTAGACGAGGCTACCAGGTCAGTTGCAAGGGAAAGACTTGATCATAAAAAATGTTAAAATGTAACATGTAAATATGTAAAATGTAAAAATGTAGACGACGACGACGACGACGACGACGACGACGACGACGACGACGACGACGACGACGACGACGACGACGACGACGACGGTTTTTATGTCAGTTTGGTGGTTGAGTGATTATAGTACTGCTGTACTCGCCTTGTAATCAGAAGGTAGCTGGTTTGATTCTATGTTACTTTGTTTGTATTACCTGTCACTAGTTTGGTATTACTAATTTAATTAATCTTTGTCACAGGTGTACGAGGCTGCTGGGCTGGCCAATGCTGACAGTTTTATCCGACAGTTCCCTGATGGCTACAGTACCATTCTGGGGGAGAGAGGAGTTACCGTGTCTGGGGGCCAGAAACAGAGGATAGCTATCGCCCGCGCTCTACTGAAAATCCCATCCATCCTCATACTAGACGAGGCTACCAGGTCAGTTGCAAGGGAATGACTTGATCGTAAAACATGTTAAAATGTAACATGTAAAAATGTAACATGTGGAAATATAAGAAGTTAAAATGTAACATGTTAAAATGTAACGTGTTAAAATGTAACATTTTAAAATGTAACATGCTTAAATGTAACGTGTTAAAATGTAACATATTAAAATGTAACATGTAAAAATGTAACATGTAAGATTGTAACCTTTTAAAATGTAACATGCTTAAAGGTAACTTGTTAAAATGTAACATATTAAAAACGTTATGAGTACTGGTATGAGTAAAAGTTTTTATGTCAGCTTGGTGGTTGAGTGATTATAGTACTGCTGTAATCAGAAGGTAGCTGGTTTGATTCTATGTTACTTTGTTTGTATTACCCGTCACTAGTTTGGTATTACTAATTTAATTAATCTTTGTCACAGGTGTACGAGGCTGCTGGGCTGGCCAATGCTGACAGTTTTATCCGACAGTTCCCTGATGGCTACAGTACCATTCTGGGGGAGAGAGGAGTTACCGTGTCTGGGGGCCAGAAACAGAGGATAGCTATCGCCCGCGCTCTACTGAAAATCCCATCCATCCTCATACTAGACGAGGCTACCAGGTCAGTTGCAAGGGAATGACTTGATCGTAAAACATGTTAAAATGTAACATGTAAAAATGTAACATGTGGAAATATAAGAAGTTAAAATGTAACATGTTAAAATGTAACATGTTAAAATGTAACATTTTAAAATGTAACATGCTTAAATGTAACGTGTTAAAATGTAACATATTAAAATGTAACATGTAAAAATGTAACATGTAAAATTGTAACCTTTTAAAATGTAACATGCTTAAAGGTAACTTGTTAAAATGTAACATATTAAAAACGTTATGAGTACTGGTATGAGTAAAAGTTTTTATGTCAGCTTGGTGGTTGAGTGATTATAGTACTGCTGTACTCGCCTTGTAATCAGAAGGTAGCTGGTTTGATTCTATGTTACTTTGTTTGTATTACCCGTCACTAGTTTGGTATTACTAATTTAATTAATCTTTGTCACAGGTGTACGAGGCTGCTGGGCTGGCCAATGCTGACAGTTTTATCCGACAGTTCCCTGATGGCTACAGTACCATTCTGGGGGAGAGAGGAGTTACCGTGTCTGGGGGCCAGAAACAGAGGATAGCTATCGCCCGCGCTCTACTGAAAATCCTATCCATCCTCATACTAGACGAGGCTACCAGGTCAGTTGCAAGGGAAAGACTTGATCATAAAAAATGTTAAAATGTAACATGTAAATATGTAAAATGTAAAAATGTAGACGACGACGACGACGACGACGACGACGACGACGACGACGACGACGACGACGACGACGACGACGACGACGACGACGACGACGACGACGACGACGACGACGACGACGACGACGACGACGACGACGACGACGACGACGACGACGACGACGACGACGACGACGACGACGACGACGACGACGACGACGACGACGACGACGACGACGACGACGACGACGACGACGACGACGACGACGACGACGACGACGACGACGACGACGACGACGACGACGACGACGACGACGACGACGACGACGACGACGACGACGACGACGACGACGACGACGACGACGACGACGACGACGACGACGACGACGACGACGACGACGACGACGACGACGACGACGACGACGACGACGACGACGACGACGACGACGACGACGACGACGACGACGACGACGACGACGACGACGACGACGACGACGACGACGACGACGACGACGACGACGACGACGACGACGACGACGACGACGACGACGACGACGACGACGACGACGACGACGACGACGACGACGACGACGACGACGACGACGACGACGACGACGACGACGACGACGACGACGACGACGACGACGACGACGACGACGACGACGACGACGACGACGACGACGACGACGACGACGACGACGACGACGACGACGACGACGACGACGACGACGACGACGACGACGACGACGACGACGACGACGACGACGACGACGACGACGACGACGACGACGACGACGACGACGACGACGACGACGACGACGACGACGACGACGACGACGACGACGACGACGACGACGACGACGACGGTTTTTATGTCAGCTTGGTGGTTGAGTGATTATAGTACTGCTGTACTCGCCTTGTAATCAGAAGGTAGCTGGTTTGATTCTATGTTACTTTGTTTGTATTACCTGTCACTAGTTTGGTATTACTAATTTAATTAATCTTTGTCACAGGTGTACGAGGCTGCTGGGCTGGCCAATGCTGACAGTTTTATCCGACAGTTCCCTGATGGCTACAGTACCATTCTGGGGGAGAGAGGAGTTACCGTGTCTGGGGGCCAGAAACAGAGGATAGCTATCGCCCGCGCTCTACTGAAAATCCCATCCATCCTCATACTAGACGAGGCTACCAGGTCAGTTGCAAGGGAATGACTTGATCGTAAAACATGTTAAAATGTAACATGTAAAAATGTAACATGTGGAAATATAAGAAGTTAAAATGTAACATGTTAAAATGTAACGTGTTAAAATGTAACATTTTAAAATGTAACATGCTTAAATGTAACGTGTTAAAATGTAACATATTAAAATGTAACATGTAAAAATGTAACATGTAAGATTGTAACCTTTTAAAATGTAACATGCTTAAAGGTAACTTGTTAAAATGTAACATATTAAAAACGTTATGAGTACTGGTATGAGTAAAAGTTTTTATGTCAGCTTGGTGGTTGAGTGATTATAGTACTGCTGTAATCAGAAGGTAGCTGGTTTGATTCTATGTTACTTTGTTTGTATTACCCGTCACTAGTTTGGTATTACTAATTTAATTAATCTTTGTCACAGGTGTACGAGGCTGCTGGGCTGGCCAATGCTGACAGTTTTATCCGACAGTTCCCTGATGGCTACAGTACCATTCTGGGGGAGAGAGGAGTTACCGTGTCTGGGGGCCAGAAACAGAGGATAGCTATCGCCCGCGCTCTACTGAAAATCCCATCCATCCTCATACTAGACGAGGCTACCAGGTCAGTTGCAAGGGAATGACTTGATCGTAAAACATGTTAAAATGTAACATGTAAAAATGTAACATGTGGAAATATAAGAAGTTAAAATGTAACATGTTAAAATGTAACATGTTAAAATGTAACATTTTAAAATGTAACATGCTTAAATGTAACGTGTTAAAATGTAACATATTAAAATGTAACATGTAAAAATGTAACATGTAAAATTGTAACCTTTTAAAATGTAACATGCTTAAAGGTAACTTGTTAAAATGTAACATATTAAAAACGTTATGAGTACTGGTATGAGTAAAAGTTTTTATGTCAGCTTGGTGGTTGAGTGATTATAGTACTGCTGTAATCAGAAGGTAGCTGGTTTGATTCTATGTGACTTTGTTTGTATTACCCGTCACTAGTTTGGTATTACTAATTTAATTAATCTTTGTCACAGGTGTACGAGGCTGCTGGGCTGGCCAATGCTGACAGTTTTATCCGACAGTTCCCTGATGGCTACAGTACCATTCTGGGGGAGAGAGGAGTTACCGTGTCTGGGGGCCAGAAACAGAGGATAGCTATCGCCCGCGCTCTACTGAAAATCCTATCCATCCTCATACTAGACGAGGCTACCAGGTCAGTTGCAAGGGAAAGACTTGATCATAAAAAATGTTAAAATGTAACATGTAAATATGTAAAATGTAAAAATGTAGACGACGACGACGACGACGACGACGACGACGACGACGACGACGACGACGACGACGACGACGACGACGACGACGACGACGACGACGACGACGACGACGACGACGACGACGACGACGACGACGACGACGACGACGACGACGACGACGACGACGACGACGACGACGACGACGACGACGACGACGACGACGACGACGACGACGACGACGACGACGACGACGACGACGACGACGACGACGACGACGACGACGACGACGACGACGACGACGACGACGACGACGACGACGACGACGACGACGACGACGACGACGACGACGACGACGACGACGACGACGACGACGACGACGACGACGACGACGACGACGACGACGACGACGACGACGACGACGACGACGACGACGACGACGACGACGACGACGACGACGACGACGACGACGACGACGACGACGACGACGACGACGACGACGACGACGACGACGACGACGACGACGACGACGACGACGACGACGAACGACGGTTTTTATGTCAGCTTGGTGGTTGAGTGATTATAGTACTGCTGTACTCGCCTTGTAATCAGAAGGTAGCTGGTTTGATTCTATGTTACTTTGTTTGTATTACCTGTCACTAGTTTGGTATTACTAATTTAATTAATCTTTGTCACAGGTGTACGAGGCTGCTGGGCTGGCCAATGCTGACAGTTTTATCCGACAGTTCCCTGATGGCTACAGTACCATTCTGGGGGAGAGAGGAGTTACCGTGTCTGGGGGCCAGAAACAGAGGATAGCTATCGCCCGCGCTCTACTGAAAATCCCATCCATCCTCATACTAGACGAGGCTACCAGGTCAGTTGCAAGGGAATGACTTGATCGTAAAACATGTTAAAATGTAACATGTAAAAATGTAACATGTGGAAATATAAGAAGTTAAAATGTAACATGTTAAAATGTAACGTGTTAAAATGTAACATTTTAAAATGTAACATGCTTAAATGTAACGTGTTAAAATGTAACATATTAAAATGTAACATGTAAAAATGTAACATGTAAGATTGTAACCTTTTAAAATGTAACATGCTTAAAGGTAACTTGTTAAAATGTAACATATTAAAAACGTTATGAGTACTGGTATGAGTAAAAGTTTTTATGTCAGCTTGGTGGTTGAGTGATTATAGTACTGCTGTAATCAGAAGGTAGCTGGTTTGATTCTATGTTACTTTGTTTGTATTACCCGTCACTAGTTTGGTATTACTAATTTAATTAATCTTTGTCACAGGTGTACGAGGCTGCTGGGCTGGCCAATGCTGACAGTTTTATCCGACAGTTCCCTGATGGCTACAGTACCATTCTGGGGGAGAGAGGAGTTACCGTGTCTGGGGGCCAGAAACAGAGGATAGCTATCGCCCGCGCTCTACTGAAAATCCCATCCATCCTCATACTAGACGAGGCTACCAGGTCAGTTGCAAGGGAATGACTTGATCGTAAAACATGTTAAAATGTAACATGTAAAAATGTAACATGTGGAAATATAAGAAGTTAAAATGTAACATGTTAAAATGTAACATGTTAAAATGTAACATTTTAAAATGTAACATGCTTAAATGTAACGTGTTAAAATGTAACATATTAAAATGTAACATGTAAAAATGTAACATGTAAAATTGTAACCTTTTAAAATGTAACATGCTTAAAGGTAACTTGTTAAAATGTAACATATTAAAAACGTTATGAGTACTGGTATGAGTAAAAGTTTTTATGTCAGCTTGGTGGTTGAGTGATTATAGTACTGCTGTAATCAGAAGGTAGCTGGTTTGATTCTATGTGACTTTGTTTGTATTACCCGTCACTAGTTTGGTATTACTAATTTAATTAATCTTTGTCACAGGTGTACG
>NW_026543473.1:0-27496 GCF_028750875.1 Macrosteles quadrilineatus
TGTACACAATTGTACAACCTTGTACACACTTGTACAGCCTTGTACAAAATTGTACAGCCTTGTACACAATTGTACAACCTTGTACACACTTGTACAACGTTGTACACCCTTGTACAAACTTTTACACATCGTACACACTTGTACACCCTTGTACAAACTTGTACAACCTTGTACACACTTGTACAACCTTGTACACACTTGTACAACCTTGTACACACTTGTACAGCCTTGTACACAATTGTACAACCTTGTACACAGTTGTACAGCCTTGTACACAATTGTACAACCTTGTACATACTTGTACAACCTTGTACACCCTTGTACAAACTTTTACACATCGTACACACTTGTACACCCTTGTACAAACTTGTACATCCTTGTACACACTTGTACATCCTTGTACACACTTGTACAACCTTGTACACACTTGTACAACCTTGTACACACTTGTACAGCCTTGTACACAATTGTACAACCTTGTACACAGTTGTACAGCCTTGTACACAATTGTACAACCTTGTACACACTTGTACAACCTTGTACACACTTGTACAGCCTTGTACACACTTGTACAGCCTTGTACACACTTGTACAACCTTGTACACACTTGTACAACCTTGTACACACTTGTACAACCTTTTACACACTTGTACAACCATGTAAAAACTTGTACAACCTTGTACACACTTGTACACCCTTGTACACACTTGTACAAGCTTGTACACACTTGTACAACCTTGTACACACTTGTACACCCTTGTACACACTTGTACAACCTTTTACAAACTTGTACACACTTGTACAAACTTGTACATTATTGTACATACTTGTACACCCTTGTACACACTTGTACAACCTTGTACAAACCTGTACACCCTTGTACACACTTGTACAAGCTTGTACACACTTGTACAAGCTTGTACACACTTGTACACCCTTGTTCAAACTTGTGCACCCTTGTACATTTTTGTACACCCTTGTACACATTTGTACAACCTTGTACAAACTTGTACACACTTGTACAAACTTGTACACACTTGTACAACCTTGTACAAACTTGTACAACCTTGTACACACTTGTACAACCTTGTACACACTTGTACAAGCTTGTACACACTTGTACAAGTTGTACACACTTGTACAACCTTGTACACACTTGTACAACCTTGTACACACTTGTACAACCTTGTACACACTTGTACAACCTTGTACAAACTTGTACAAACTTGTACAACCTTTTCATCCTTGTACACATTTGTACACCCTTGTACACACTTGTACAACCTTGTACAAACCTGTACACCCTTGTACAAACTTGTACAAGCTTGTACACACTTGTACACCCTTGTACACACTTGTACAACCTTGTACAAACTTGTACACTTGTACAACATTGTACAAACCTGTACACCCTTGTACACACTTGTACAACCTTGTACACACTTGTACAACCTTGTACCCCCTGTTACAACCTTGTACACACTTGTACAACCTTGTACACACTTGTACAGCCTTGTACACAATTGTACACCCATGTACACAATTTAAAAACTTGTACACACTTGTACAACCTTGTACACACTTGTACAACCTTGTACACACTTGTACAACCTTGTACACACTTGTACAACCTTGTACAAACTTGTACAAACTTGTACACACTTGTACACCCTTGTACACACTTGTAAAAGCTTGTACACACTTGTACAACCTTGTACACACTTGTACAACCTTGTACACAATTGTATAACCTTGTACACACTTGTACAACCTTGTACAAACTTGTACAAACTTGTACACACTTGTACACCCTTGTACACACTTGTAAAAGCTTGTACACACTTGTACAACCTTGTACACACTTGTACACCCTTGTACACACTTGTACAACCTTGTACACACTTGTACAACCTTGTACACAATTGTACAACCTTGTACACACTTGTACAACCTTGTACACACTTGTACAACCTTGTACACACTTGTACAGCCTTGTACACAATTGTACAACCTTGTACACACTTGTACAACCTTGTACACACTTGTACAACCTTGTACACAATTGTACAGCCTTGTACACACTTGTACAACCTTGTACACACTTGTACAGCCTTGTACAAAATTGTACAACCTTGTACACACTTGTACAGCCTTGTACACAATTGTACAACCTTGTACACACTTGTACAACCTTGTACACACTTGTACAGCCTTGTACACAATTGTACAACCTTGTACACACTTGTACAAACTTGTACAACTTTGTACAAACTTGTACACTTGTACAACATTGTACAAACCTGTACACCCTTGTACACACTTGTACAACCTTGTACACACTTGTACAACCTTGTACCCCCTGTTACAACCTTGTACACACTTGTACAACCTTGTACACACTTGTACAGCCTTGTACACAATTGTACACCCATGTACACAATTTAAAAACTTGTACACACTTGTACAACCTTGTACACACTTGTACAACCTTGTACACACTTGTACAACCTTGTACAAACTTGTACAAACTTGTACACACTTGTACAACCTTGTACACACTTGTACAACCTTGTACACACTTGTACAACCTTGTACACACTTGTACAACCTTGTACACACTTGTACAACCTTGTACACTCTTGTACAACCTTGTACACACTTGTACAACCTTGTACAACCTTGTACACACTTGTACAACCATGTAAAAACTTGTACAACCTTGTACACACTTGTACACCCTTGTACACACTTGTACAAGCTTGTACACACTTGTACAACCTTGTACACACTTGTACACCCTTGTACACACTTGTACAAGCTTGTACACACTTGTACAACCTTGTACACACTTGTACACCCTTGTACACACTTGTACAACCTTGTACAAACCTGTACACCCTTGTACACACTTGTACATGCTTGTACACACTTGTACATGCTTGTACACACTTGTACAAGCTTGTATACACTTGTACACCTTTGTTCAAACTTGTGCACCCTTGTACACTTTTGTACACCCTTGTACACATTTGTACAACCTTGTACACTCTTGTACAACCTTGTACACACTTGTACAACCTTGTACACACTTGTACAACCTTGTACAACCTTGTACACACTTGTACAACCATGTAAAAACTTGTACAACCTTGTACACACTTGTACACCCTTGTACACACTTGTACAAGCTTGTGCACACTTGTACAACCTTGTACACACTTGTACACCCTTGTACACACTTGTACAAGCTTGTACACACTTGTACAACCTTGTACACACTTGTACAACCTTGTACACACTTGTACAACCTTGTAAAACTTGTACACATTTGTACACACTTGTACTCCCTTGTACACACTTGTACAACCTTGTACAAACTTATACAATCTTGTACACACTTGTACAACCCAGTACACACTTGTACAATCTTGTACAAACTTGTACTCCCTTGTACAAACTTGTACATCCTTGTACACACTTGTACAACCTTGTACAAACTTGTACAAACTTGTACAAACTTGTACATCCTTGTACAAACTTGTACAAACTTGTACATCCTTGTACACGATTGTACACCCTTGTACACACTTGTACAACCTTGTACACACTTGTACAACCTGACACACAATTGTACAACCTTGTACACACTTGTACAGACTTGTACACACTTGTACAACCTTGGACACACTTGTACAACCTTGTACACACTTGTACAACCTTGTACACACTTGTACAACCTTGTACACACTTGTACAGCCTTGTACACAATTGTACAACCTTGTACACACTTGTACAACCTTGTACACACTTGTACAACCTTGTACACAATTGTACAGCCTTGTACACAATTGTACAACCTTGTACACACTTGTACAGCCTTGTACAAAATTGTACAGCCTTGTACACAATTGTACAACCTTGTACACACTTGTACAACGTTGTACACCCTTGTACAAACTTTTACACATCGTACACACTTGTACACCCTTGTACAAACTTGTACAACCTTGTACACACTTGTACAACCTTGTACACACTTGTACAACCTTGTACACACTTGTACAGCCTTGTACACAATTGTACAACCTTGTACACAGTTGTACAGCCTTGTACACAATTGTACAACCTTGTACATACTTGTACAACCTTGTACACCCTTGTACAAACTTTTACACATCGTACACACTTGTACACCCTTGTACAAACTTGTACATCCTTGTACACACTTGTACATCCTTGTACACACTTGTACAACCTTGTACACACTTGTACAACCTTGTACACACTTGTACAGCCTTGTACACAATTGTACAACCTTGTACACAGTTGTACAGCCTTGTACACAATTGTACAACCTTGTACACACTTGTACAACCTTGTACACACTTGTACAGCCTTGTACACACTTGTACAGCCTTGTACACACTTGTACAGCCTTGTACAAAATTGTACAGCCTTGTACACGATTGTACAACCTTGTACACACTTGTACAAACTTGTACACACTTGTACAACCTTGTACAAACTTGTACAACCTTGTACACACTTGTACAACCTTGTACACACTTGTACAAGCTTGTACACACTTGTACAAGTTGTACACACTTGTACAACCTTGTACACACTTGTACAACCTTGTACACACTTGTACAACCTTGTACACACTTGTACAACCTTGTACAAACTTGTACAAACTTGTACAACCTTTTCATCCTTGTACACATTTGTACACCCTTGTACACACTTGTACAACCTTGTACAAACCTGTACACCCTTGTACAAACTTGTACAAGCTTGTACACACTTGTACACCCTTGTACACACTTGTACAACCTTGTACAAACTTGTACACTTGTACAACATTGTACAAACCTGTACACCCTTGTACACACTTGTACAACCTTGTACACACTTGTACAACCTTGTACCCCCTGTTACAACCTTGTACACACTTGTACAACCTTGTACACACTTGTACAGCCTTGTACACAATTGTACACCCATGTACACAATTTAAAAACTTGTACACACTTGTACAACCTTGTACACACTTGTACACCCTTGTACACACTTGTACAAGCTTGTACACACTTGTACAACCTTGTACACACTTGTACAACCTTGTACACACTTGTACAACCTTGTAAAACTTGTACACATTTGTACACACTTGTACTCCCTTGTACACACTTGTACAACCTTGTACAAACTTATACAATCTTGTACACACTTGTACAACCCAGTACACACTTGTACAATCTTGTACAAACTTGTACTCCCTTGTACAAACTTGTACATCCTTGTACACACTTGTACAACCTTGTACAAACTTGTACAAACTTGTACAAACTTGTACATCCTTGTACAAACTTGTACAAACTTGTACATCCTTGTACACGATTGTACACCCTTGTACACACTTGTACAACCTTGTACACACTTGTACAACCTGACACACAATTGTACAAACTTGTACACACTTGTACAGACTTGTACACACTTGTACAACCTTGGACACACTTGTACAACCTTGTACACACTTGTACAACCATGTAAAAACTTGTACAACCTTGTACACACTTGTACACCCTTGTACACACTTGTACAAGCTTGTGCACACTTGTACAACCTTGTACACACTTGTACACCCTTGTACACACTTGTACAAGCTTGTACACACTTGTACAACCTTGTACACACTTGTACAACCTTGTACACACTTGTACAACCTTGTAAAACTTGTACACATTTGTACACACTTGTACTCCCTTGTACACACTTGTACAACCTTGTACAAACTTATACAATCTTGTACACACTTGTACAACCCAGTACACACTTGTACAATCTTGTACAAACTTGTACTCCCTTGTACAAACTTGTACATCCTTGTACACACTTGTACAACCTTGTACAAACTTGTACAAACTTGTACAAACTTGTACATCCTTGTACAAACTTGTACAAACTTGTACACCCTTGTACAAACTTGTACATCCTTGTACACACTTGTACAACCTTGTACACACTTGTACAACCTTGTACACACTTGTACAGCCTTGTACACAATTGTACAACCTTGTACACAGTTGTACAGCCTTGTACACAATTGTACAACCTTGTACACACTTGTACAACCTTGTACACCCTTGTACACACTTTTACTTATCGTACACACTTGTACACCCTTGTACAAACTTGTACATCCTTGTACACACTTGTACAACCTTGTACAAACTTGTACAAACTTGTACATCCTTGTACACGATTTTACACCCTTGTACACACTTGTACAACCTTGTAAATCTTGTACAACCTTGTACACACTTGTACAACCTTGTACACACTTGTACAACCTTGTACACACTTGTACAACCTTGTACACACTTGTACAACCTTGTACACACTTGTACAACCTTGTACACACTTGTACAACCTTGTACACACTTGTACAGCCTTGTACACAATTGTACAACCTTGTACACACTTGTACAACCTTGTACACACTTGTACAACCTTGTACACAATTGTACAGCCTTGTACACAATTGTACAACCTTGTACACACTTGTACAGCCTTGTACACACTTGTACAGCCTTGTACAAAATTGTACAGCCTTGTACACAATTGTACAACCTTGTACACACTTGTACAACCTTGTACACCCTTGTACAAACTTTTACACATCGTACACACTTGTACACCCTTGTACAAACTTGTACATCCTTGTACACACTTGTACAACCTTGTACACACTTGTACAACCTTGTACACACTTGTACAGCCTTGTACACAATTGTACAACCTTGTACACAGTTGTACAGCCTTGTACACAATTGTACAACCTTGTACACACTTGTACAACCTTGTACACCCTTGTACACACTTTTACTTATCGTAAACACTTGTACACCCTTGTACAAACTTGTACAACCTTGTACACACTTGTACAACCTTGTACACAATTGTACAGCCTTGTACACACTTGTACAACCTTGTACACACTTGTACAGCCTTGTACACAATTGTACAACCTTGTACACACTTGTACAACCTTGTACACCCTTGTACAAACTTTTACACATCGTACACACTTGTACACCCTTGTACAAACTTGTACATCCTTGTACACACTTGTACAACCTTGTACACACTTGTACAACCTTGTACACACTTGTACAGCCTTGTACACAATTGTACAACCTTGTACACAGTTGTACAGCCTTGTACACAATTGTACAACCTTGTACACACTTGTACAACCTTGTACACCCTTGTACACACTTTTACTTATCGTACACATTTGTACAACCTTGTACAAATTTGTACACACTTGTACAAACTTGTACACACTTGTACAACCTTGTACAAACTTGTACAACCTTGTACACACTTGTACAAGCTTGTACACACTTGTACAAGTTGTACACCCTTGTACAACCTTGTACACACTTGTACAACCTTGTACACACTTGTACAACCTTGTACACAATTGTAAAACCTTGTACACACTTGTACAACCTTGTACAAACTTGTACAAACTTGTACAAACTTTTACATCCTTGTACACATTTGTACACCCTTGAACACACTTGTACAACCTTGTACAACCTTGTACAAACCTGTACACCCTTGTACACACTTGTACAAGCTTGTACACGATTGTACACCCTTGTACACACTTGTGCACCCTTGTACAAACTTGTACATCCTTGTACACACTTGTACAACCTTGTACAAACTTGTACAAACTTGTACAAACTTGTACAAACTTGTACATCCTTGTACACGATTGTACACCCTTGTACACACTTGTAAAACCTTGTACACACTTGTACAACCTGATACACAATTGTACAACCTTGTACACACTTGTACAACCTTGTACACACTTGTACAACCTTGTACACACTTGTACAACCTTGTACACACTTGTACAACCTTGTACACACTTGTACAGCCTTGTACACAATTGTACAACCTTGTACACACTTGTACAACCTTGTACACACTTGTACAACCTTGTACACACTTGTACAACCTTGTACACAATTGTACAGCCTTGTACACACTTGTACAACCTTGTACACACTTGTACAGCCTTGTACACAATTGTACAACCTTGTACACACTTGTACAACCTTGTACACCCTTGTACAAACTTTTACACATCGTACACACTTGTACACCCTTGTACAAACTTGTACAACCTTGTACACACTTGTACAACCTTGTACACAATTGTACAGCCTTGTACACACTTGTACAGACTTGTACACACTTGTACAGCCTTGTACAAAATTGTACAACCTTGTACACACTTGTACAGCCTTGTACACAATTGTACAACCTTGTACACACTTGTACAACCTTGTACACCCTTGTACAAACTTTTACACATCGTACACACTTGTACACCCTTGTACAAACTTGTACATCCTTGTACACACTTGTACAACCTTGTACACACTTGTACAATCTTGTACACACTTGTACAGCCTTGTACACAATTGTACAACCTTGTACACACTTGTACAGCCTTGTACACAATTGTACAACCTTGTACACACTTGTACAACCTTGTACACCTTTGTACACACTTTTACTTATCGTACACATTTGTACAACCTTGTACAAACTTGTACACACTTGTACAACCTTGTACAAACTTGTACAACCTTGTACACACTTGTACAAGCTTGTACACACTTGTACAAGTTGTACACACTTGTACAACCTTGTACACACTTGTACAACCTTGTACACACTTGTACAACCTTGTACACAATTGTAAAACCTTGTACACACTTGTACAACCTTGTACAAACTTGTACACACTTGTACAAACTTTTACATCCTTGTACACATTTGTACACCCTTGTACACACTTGTACAACCTTGTTCAACCTTGTACAAACCTGTACACCCTTGTACACACTTGTACAAGCTTGTACACGATTGTACAGCCTTGTACACACTTGTGCACCCTTGTACAAACTTGTACATCCTTGTACACACTTGTACAACCTTGTACAAACTTGTACAAACTTGTACAAACTTGTACAAACTTGTACAAACTTGTACATCCTTGTACACGATTGTACACCCTTGTACACACTTGTACAACCTTGTACACACTTGTACAACCTGATACACAATTGTACAACCTTGTACACACTTGTACAACCTTGTACACACTTGTACAACCTTGTACACACTTGTACAACCTTGTACACACTTGTACAGCCTTGTACACAATTGTACAACCTTGTACACACTTGTACAACCTTGTACACACTTGTACAACCTTGTACACAATTGTACAGCCTTGTACACACTTGTACAACCTTGTACACACTTGTACAGCCTTGTACAAAATTGTACAACCTTGTACACACTTGTACAGCCTTGTACACAATTGTACAACCTTGTACACACTTGTACAACCTTGTACACCCTTGTACAAACTTTTACACATCGTACACACTTGTACACCCTTGTACAAACTTGTACATCCTTGTACAAACTTGTACAACCTTGTACACACTTGTACAATCTTGTACACACTTGTACAGCCTTGTACACACTTGTACAACCTTGTACACCCTTGTACAAACTTTTACACATCGTACACACTTGTACACCCTTGTACAAACTTGTACATCCTTGTACACACTTGTACAACCTTGTACACACTTGTACAATCTTGTACACACTTGTACAGCCTTGTACACAATTGTACAACCTTGTACACACTTGTACAGCCTTGTACACAATTGTACAACCTTGTACACACTTGTACAACCTTGTACACCCTTGTACACACTTTTACTTATCGTACACACTTGTACACCCTTGTACAAACTTGTACATCCTTGTACACACTTGTACAACCTTGTACAAACTTGTGTAACGAGTTATTTTCCTAGGGGGGTAAATATTTGCTATTTGGCCGCGCACCGATTGTTGAGGTAGGCAAGCGGCGGCGGCGAACCTGGCTAGCGCCCTTTGACCCGGCTTATCAGTGCCGATAAGCCTGGGATATCCTAGTTTCTCAGGATAGCCTAGGACAGACATTCGAGTCGTGGATCCCGGACAGTGAAGAAGGCAGTGTTGGTGTCCTGTGTAAACGGCTGGCGTACGTTGGAGGTACAGAGTGTACGTGGTGTGATCGCGCCGAGTGTTGATGTAAGTTGGGTACAGACGGTACAGACCCACTGTTGGTGAGTGGACGACGTTCCTTACACTTTGGTTTAAGATTTTATTTAATATTAATCTTACACTTTATTGCGAGAGTTAGAGTTGTAACCGTGCTGGTCAAAGCCTGACGGTAGTTAGGATTTATATTAGTCAGGAATAATATTTAAGCGTATTCCTGACGGTTCTGGGCAGGTGCTAGAGCGCAAATAATATAATTTAATTGACTGTAGTAGTTATTATTTTGCGTCGTACCTAGAGTTAGTTATATTACTAATAACTCTGAGGCCCGACAAACCTAGGCTGCACGATTTAGCGTGCGTAGTTGGAAACACGTGGCCAGTAGGCTAGTAGCTAATATTATTAGCCTATTAACAGAAGCCCAGCTAAGTAACATAAAGTTGGTAGTAGCAGTAACAGTAGTAGGGTTGTTATTGATTAATCATTTGATTATTTTAATTTAACCTGAACAGCTTGCTTAGTAATCCAACACGTTAGCTTGGTAGCTTGGATAGCGGAGTACCGGCTATCAGATAATATATTTATCTAGTGTTTGGAACGTACTTAATATTTATTTATCTGCTACTAAGTAGCTCAATATTTTAATAGTGCAATTGCCATTTAGTTTTGCTTGTTTGGCTTGGTATTTATTGAGACCAGCTACTAGTGGTGTAGTCACTCTACCTATAGTGCACTTGTATATTATTATGTGGTACGATTATTGAGTGAACTGTTTGATTCTTAGCTTGGGCATTAGAGTTGTGTATTGGATTATAGTGGCCTAGTAGACCCCGCCTGGTGATAACGCGCGTTGTGGTTTTTATTGGCAAGTCGTCGTGTAACTCACTGTGTTTTAGGCACTCTGGGCTTAACTATTGGATGGTTAGAACGAAGCCCGAGTTGCGTAGTCAGCAACGACCCCCTAGGAGAGTGGAGAATCGGCGTAGGCCTGGTAGTGATTATTGCACGTTTGTTTTGGTGACTTGTTTTTGACTTGTTCACAGTGCCCGTGTATGAGCCAGTCCTATACCGGTTAGACCCGGCTATTGGCCTAGTGGTTTCCCTGACCTTATCGCAGACCCTGGAATTTTACCCAGCCATTGTAGGCTGAGCTATCCCCGGCAAACGGTGGCGACTGACTGACTGCACTTTTAATATTTATATTTTTCCAGTGCAGAAAGTAATCGTCGCAAGATGGCGCCTGCGAACAGGGACTGAGGTTGGCAGTGGTGCTGAGTTGCTGACGTATTAACGGCGCCCGAACAAAATAATTTTATTTGTGCAGATTTGCTGCGGACTTGTGCAGATTGGCTGCGGACCTGAGCTGTTGAGCAGAGTTTTAGGCAGACCTGCTGTGATTTTATAGTCGGTTGGGTAGGCCTAACCTGTTTTCTTTTACAGCGTGGTGTGTTGTGAACCCTAATTTATCTAGTGGTTGTATACATAGATATTAGTTGGTAAATATTATTTTGCTAATTAATTGAGCTTTAGTGTTGAATATTATTTGAGTGAGAACCCTTATTGTGTATTTGTGGTTTGACTTTCACACCTATAATTGGTTTGATTTAATAGTACGGTGTTAAATAGATTTTAATTGGTTTCGCTCTTATTTTTGTGGATTAGTCGTGGTATTTGAATTTTAAATATGGTTGTGACTACGAGTACGTCTGTGCTGGGCGGTACGCCTATTACGTCTGCTATTGCTACGACTAGTTCTGGGGTTAGCTCCGAACTGTCGGTGATGACGACGTCGTTATTGTGGCCTGCGTCTGCGCCCGTTTGGCCGACTATTTCATCGGTCGTGGGTACGACGGTGACAACGTCTCTGACCTATTCCGCGCCAGCGACTATGTCCTTGGGGTCGCAGCCCCGGGACGGTCGCGTGGGTTGGATATATGACCTCTCGAAAGGGGAGCTCATGAGGACGATGGACCAGTATGGTTTGGTGACCACTGGAACTTCTGCGGAATTACGGCAGAGATTTTCGTCGTTTTGGAAGCAGCGGAATGCCCGTCGGTACAGCGAGGATAGGCTGTGTACGGCTGGGGCTGCTGCACCGACATATGTACCGCCGGCTACTACAACTATAGGTCATCCTGACCCCCCGAGAACCGTACCTCAGGTACTGGGTAATACGGAATCGGGCCAAATAGAAATAGTGGAACTTAACAGGGAGTTAGAGGCGATCAAAGAGATTCTTGGGTTGTCTTTGGAGACTGATGCCCGGACTCTTCGAGAACAACTTGCATTGGTGGTGCGACAGGCGAGGGGCTCGCCGAGTAATGGGGTCGGCTACGGGTTCGAAAGACCCGCCAACCCTACGTCCCCTGTTGTGGCTGCTCCCATGCCTACCTTTGGGTTACCAAGTAGACCCGAGGGATGGCAGCGACCTAGTGATCATTCGGAGAGACCAGTCCGTCCTTCTAGCGTGGAGGTGCCACGTGGATCGGATATTCTCTCGAATGAGGCCAGCAGGGTGGAGCCGAAGAATTGCTCCAAGATATGTGACATTGTCCGAAAGTGGGGTTTGAAGTTTGATGGACGTAGAGACCCTGTGTCATTCCTGGAGCGTCTTGAAGAGCTGATGGTCTCGTACTCTATATCGTCGGAGGACCTGCTCAGAGCGCTACCGGAGCTGCTGCAAGGTTCAGCACTTCTGTGGTATAGGAACTGCAAGGAGCTCCTGTATTCTTTTGAAGCTTTCCGGCATCAATTTGAGATCCAGTTCCTTCCACCTGGTTATCAGAGGAATTTGGATGAGGAGATCCGGAAAAGGACGCAGGGTGAGACCGAACACTTCCGAGATTATGTCGTGGCTATAAGTACCTTGCTTAGGCGTAGCGGTACGTTGTCAGAGCATGGTAGATTGGACTTGATCTACAACAATATGCGTCCTGAGTACAAGCTGATGGTACGCCGGCGTGACTTCAGCAACCTGGCCGAGATGGTGGAGTTGGCTGAAGACTATGAGGCCTATCTGCGAGAGAAGGCGGCCTTCCGACCTCCTCCTTCACCAAACGTAGCGCTGGTTTTGGAAACCGCCTACGTTCCCAGGAAGAAAGTTGAGAAGACTCTTGAGACTGTCACATTCGAAAGAGGTAATTTTCAGAGACCATCCCTTGAGACCAAGTCGATTGGGCAGCGAGTAGATTTTGACTCTAACCGGGTCCGTGAACAAAGGCCCGTAATGACTAGGGCAGTGGCAGATGGTGCGAAGGATGTACGGTGTTTTAGGTGCCAGGAGATTGGTCACTTTGCCAGAGGCTGTGGCAAACTAAGGACCGTCTCCTGTTTTGGGTGTGGGAAACCCGGTCTTACTGTGAACCAGTGTGGATGTCGTGCGGGAAACGGCAGGCCAGCTCAGACATCAGGAGGTCAACTGAGCGAGGCCACCCGAAACGAACGACCTCAGAAGAGTGGTCCGAGTGGCTCGGAAAACTAAACAGCTTGGTTGGTGGAGTGGATGAGGACCGGCTGATTTCGGAGACAAGGCCCTTTGTTGAAGTTGTGCTGATGGGCAGCGTTTATAAGGCGTTATTGGACACTGGGTCCGTAGTTAACCTGGTTGGGAACGAAGTCGCCGATCATCTTCAACGCCAGGGGATAGAACCTTTTAAGAAACCCTCTCCTCTGAGGATGGCAGATGGGTCGCGGTCTAGGGCCGAGTATTCGTTCCGATTGGCAGGGGAGGCTGCGGGAAGACGGTGGGTTGGAGACGCCTTGTACGTTCCCACTCTTACCACGGATATGATTTTGGGTATGGATGTCATACGAGATCTCGGACTTGTGACGGTCGTGACGGAGGTGATAAGAATGGGCGTGGGTGAGGACTGTTCTGGTCAAGTGGGCCGCATAGACAGTGTCAAAATTGGTGACGAAGACCCCGAAGGCCCTTGCAATGGAAATCCCCGTCTGGTTCCTGATGCCAAATCATTCAGCTCCATGTTGGCTGGTAGTGGCTAGGAGAAGAGTTTTTCTTTGTTTTAAGTTTGAGACCTGTGGTGTAGGGTTCACCATTGGGTTAGGGGTTGGAGTATTTTGTTTTGGCCGGAGTTCAAAGATTTTTTTTTCTTTTTGGCCGTTTTCTTTTTTTTCATCCCGATGTAAGTGGGGGATGTAACGAGTTATTTTCCTAGGGGGGTAAATATTTGCTATTTGGCCGCGCACCGATTGTTGAGGTAGGCAAGCGGCGGCGGCGAACCTGGCTAGCGCCCTTTGACCCGGCTTATCAGTGCCGATAAGCCTGGGATATCCTAGTTTCTCAGGATAGCCTAGGACAGACATTCGAGTCGTGGATCCCGGACAGTGAAGAAGGCAGTGTTGGTGTCCTGTGTAAACGGCTGGCGTACGTTGGAGGTACAGAGTGTACGTGGTGTGATCGCGCCGAGTGTTGATGTAAGTTGGGTACAGACGGTACAGACCCACTGTTGGTGAGTGGACGACGTTCCTTACACTTTGGTTTAAGATTTTATTTAATATTAATCTTACACTTTATTGCGAGAGTTAGAGTTGTAACCGTGCTGGTCAAAGCCTGACGGTAGTTAGGATTTATATTAGTCAGGAATAATATTTAAGCGTATTCCTGACGGTTCTGGGCAGGTGCTAGAGCGCAAATAATATAATTTAATTGACTGTAGTAGTTATTATTTTGCGTCGTACCTAGAGTTAGTTATATTACTAATAACTCTGAGGCCCGACAAACCTAGGCTGCACGATTTAGCGTGCGTAGTTGGAAACACGTGGCCAGTAGGCTAGTAGCTAATATTATTAGCCTATTAACAGAAGCCCAGCTAAGTAACATAAAGTTGGTAGTAGCAGTAACAGTAGTAGGGTTGTTATTGATTAATCATTTGATTATTTTAATTTAACCTGAACAGCTTGCTTAGTAATCCAACACGTTAGCTTGGTAGCTTGGATAGCGGAGTACCGGCTATCAGATAATATATTTATCTAGTGTTTGGAACGTACTTAATATTTATTTATCTGCTACTAAGTAGCTCAATATTTTAATAGTGCAATTGCCATTTAGTTTTGCTTGTTTGGCTTGGTATTTATTGAGACCAGCTACTAGTGGTGTAGTCACTCTACCTATAGTGCACTTGTATATTATTATGTGGTACGATTATTGAGTGAACTGTTTGATTCTTAGCTTGGGCATTAGAGTTGTGTATTGGATTATAGTGGCCTAGTAGACCCCGCCTGGTGATAACGCGCGTTGTGGTTTTTATTGGCAAGTCGTCGTGTAACTCACTGTGTTTTAGGCACTCTGGGCTTAACTATTGGATGGTTAGAACGAAGCCCGAGTTGCGTAGTCAGCAACGACCCCCTAGGAGAGTGGAGAATCGGCGTAGGCCTGGTAGTGATTATTGCACGTTTGTTTTGGTGACTTGTTTTTGACTTGTTCACAGTGCCCGTGTATGAGCCAGTCCTATACCGGTTAGACCCGGCTATTGGCCTAGTGGTTTCCCTGACCTTATCGCAGACCCTGGAATTTTACCCAGCCATTGTAGGCTGAGCTATCCCGGCAAACGGTGACGACTGCACTTTTAATATATTCTTTCCCAGTGCAGAACATCGCGTCGCACTTGTACAAACTTTTACATCCTTGTACACGATTTTACACCCTTGTACACACTTGTACAACCTTGTAAAAACTTGTACAACCTTGTACACACTTGTACACCCTTGTACACACTTGTACAAGCTTGTACACACTTGTACAACCTTGTACACACTTGTACACCCTTGTACACACATGTATAACCTTGTACACAACTTGTACAACCTTGTACACACTTGTACAACCTTGTAAAACTTGTACACCATTGTACAAACTTGTACACCCCTGTACACACTTGTACACATTTGTACACACTTGTACACCCTTATACACACTTGTACAACCTTGTACAAACCTATACAATCTTGTACACACTTGTACAACCCAGTACACAACTTGTACAACCTTGTACACACTTGTACAACCTTGTAAAACTTGTACAACCTTGTACACTCTTGTACACACTTTTGCTTATCGTACACACTTGTACACCCTTGTAAAAACTTGTACATCCTTGTACACACTTGTACAACCTTGTACAAACTTGTACAAACTTGTACATCCTTGTACACGATTTTACACCCTTGTACACACTTGTAAAACCTTGTAAAAACTTGTACAACCTTGTACACACTTGTACACCCTTGTACACACTTGTACAAGCTTGTACACACTTGTACAAGCTTGTACACACTTGTACAACCTTGTACACACTTGTACAACCTTGTACACACTTGTACAACCTTGTACACACTTGTACAACCTTGTACACACTTGTACAACCTTGTACACACTTGTACAACCTTGTACACACTTGTACAACCTTGTACACACTTGTACAACCTTGTACACACTTGTACAACCTTGTACACACTTGTACAACCTTGTACACAATTGTACAACCTTGTACACACTTGTACAACCTTGTACACACTTGTACAACCTTGAACACACTTGTACAGCCTTGTACACAATTGTACAACCTTGTACACACTTGTACAACCTTGTACACACTTGTACAATCTTGTACACAATTGTACAACCTTGTACACACTTGTAAAACCTTGTACACACTTGTACAACCTTGTACACACTTGTACAACCTTGTACACAATTGTACAACCTTGTACACACTTGTACAACCTTGTACACACTTGTACAACCTTGAACACACTTGTACAGCCTTGTACACAATTGTACAACCTTGTACACACTTGTACAACCTTGTACACACTTGTACAACCTTGTACACAATTGTACAGCCTTGTACACACTTGTACAACCTTGTACACACTTGTACAGCCTTGTACACAATTGTACAACCTTGTACACACTTGTACAACCTTGTACACACTTGTACAACCTTGTACACAATTGTACAGCCTTGTACACACTTGTACAACCTTGTACACACTTGTACATCCTCGTAAAAACTTGTACACCCTTGTACACACTTGTACAACCTTGTACAACCTTGTACACACTTGTACAGCCTTGTACAACCTTGTACACACTTGTAGAGCCTTGTAAAAACTTGTACACCCTTGTACACACATGTACAACCTTGTACACACCTTGTACAACCTTGTACACACTTGTACAACCTTGTAAAACTTGTACACATTTGTACACACTTGTACACCCTTGTACACACTTGTACAACCTTGTACAAACTTATACAATCTTGTACACACTTGTACAACCCAGTACACACTTGTACAATCTCGTACAAACTTGTACTCCCTTGTACAAACTTGTACATCCTGGTACACACTTGTACAACCTTGTACAAACTTGTACAAACTTGTACAAACTTGTACAAACTTGTACAAACTTGTACATCCTTGTACACGATTGTACACCCTTGTACACACTTGTACAACCTTGTACACACTTGTACAGCCTTGTACACAATTGTACAGCCTTGTACACACTTGTACAGCCTTGTACACAATTGTACAACCTTGTACACACTTGTACAACCTTGTACACAATTGTACAACCTCGTACACACTTGTACAACTTTGTACACACTTGTACAACCTTGTACACACTTGTACAACCTTGTACACACTTGTACAACCTTGTACACACTTGTACAACCTTGTACACACTTGTACAACCTTTTACACACTTGTACAGCCTTGTACACAATTGTACAACCTTGTACACACTTGTACAGCCTTGTACACAATTGTACAACCTTGTACACACTTGTACAACCTTGTACACTCTTGTACACACTTTTGCTTATCGTACACACTTGTACACCCTTGTAAAAACTTGTACATCCTTGTACACACTTGTACAACCTTGTACAAACTTGTACAAACTTGTACATCCTTGTACACGATTTTACACCCTTGTACACACTTGTAAAACCTTGTAAAAACTTGTACAACCTTGTACACACTTGTACACCCTTGTACACACTTGTACAAGCTTGTACACACTTGTACAAGCTTGTACACACTTGTACAACCTTGTACACACTTGTACAACCTTGTACACACTTGTACAACCTTGTACACACTTGTACAACCTTGTACACACTTGTACAACCTTGTACACACTTGTACAACCTTGTACACACTTGTACAACCTTGTACACACTTGTACAACCTTGTACACACTTGTACAACCTTGTACACACTTGTAAAACCTTGTACACACTTGTAAAACCTTGTACACACTTGTACAACCTTGTACACACTTGTACAACCTTGTACACAATTGTACAACCTTGTACACACTTGTACAACCTTGTACACACTTGTACAACCTTGAACACACTTGTACAGCCTTGTACACAATTGTACAACCTTGTACACACTTGTACAACCTTGTACACACTTGTACAACCTTGTACACAATTGTACAGCCTTGTACACACTTGTACAACCTTGTACACACTTGTACAGCCTTGTACACAATTGTACAACCTTGTACACACTTGTACAACCTTGTACACACTTGTACAACCTTGTACACAATTGTACAGCCTTGTACACACTTGTACAACCTTGTACACACTTGTACATCCTCGTAAAAACTTGTACACCCTTGTACACACTTGTACAACCTTGTACAACCTTGTACACACTTGTACAGCCTTGTACAACCTTGTACACACTTGTAGAGCCTTGTAAAAACTTGTACACCCTTGTACACACATGTACAACCTTGTACACACCTTGTACAACCTTGTACACACTTGTACAACCTTGTAAAACTTGTACACATTTGTACACACTTGTACACCCTTGTACACACTTGTACAACCTTGTACAAACTTATACAATCTTGTACACACTTGTACAACCCAGTACACACTTGTACAATCTCGTACAAACTTGTACTCCCTTGTACAAACTTGTACATCCTGGTACACACTTGTACAACCTTGTACAAACTTGTACAAACTTGTACAAACTTGTACAAACTTGTACAAACTTGTACATCCTTGTACACGATTGTACACCCTTGTACACACTTGTACAACCTTGTACACACTTGTAAAACCTGACACACAATTGTACAACCTTGTACACACTTGTACAACCTTGTACACACTTGTACAACCTTGTACACACTTGTACAACCTTGTACACAATTGTACAGCCTTGTACACACTTGTACAACCTTGTACACACTTGTACAGCCTTGTACAAAATTGTACAACCTTGTACACACTTGTACAGCCTTGTACACAATTGTACAACCTTGTACACACTTGTACAACCTTGTACACCCTTGTACAAACTTTTACACATCGTCCACACTTGTACACCCTTGTACAAACTTGTACATCTTTGTACACACTTGTACAACCTTGTACACACTTGTACAACCTTGTACACACTTGTACAGCCTTGTACACAATTGTACAACCTTGTACACAGTTGTACAGCCTTGTACACAATTGTACAAATTTGTACACACTTGTACAACCTTGTACACCCTTGTACACACTTTTACTTATCGTACACACTTGTACACCCTTGTACAAACTTGTTCATCCTTGTACACACTTGTACAACCTTGTACAAACTTGTACAAACTTTTACAAACTTGTACAAACTTGTACATCCTTGTACACACTTGTACAACCTTGTACAAACTTGTACAAACTTGTACATCCTTGTACACGATTTTACACCCTTGTACACACTTGTACAACCTTGTAAAAACTTGTACAACCTTGTACACACTTGTACACCCTTGTACACACTTGTACAACCTTGTACACACTTGTACAACCTTGTACACACTTGTACAACCTTGTACACACTTGTACAACCTTGTACACACTTGTACAACCTTGTACACACTTGTACAACCTTGTACACACTTGTACAACCTTGTACACACTTGTACAACCTTGTACACACTTGTACAACCTTGTACACACTTGTACAACCTTGTACACACTTGTACACACTTGTACAACCTTGTACACACTTGTACAACCTTGTACACACTTGTACAACCTTGTACACACTTGTACAACCTTGTACACACTTGTACAACCTTGTACACACTTGTACAACCATGTAAAAACTTGTACAACCTTGTACACACTTGTACACCCTTGTACACACTTGTACAAGCTTGTACACACTTGTACAACCTTGTACACACTTGTACACCCTTGTACACACTTGTACAACCTTTTACAAACTTGTACACAATTGTACAAACTTGTACAATATTGTACATACTTGTACACCCTTGTACACACTTGTACAACCTTGTACAAACCTGTACACCCTTGTACACACTTGTACAAGCTTGTACACACTTGTACAAGCTTGTACACACTTGTACACCCTTGTTCAAACTTGTGCACCCTTGTACACCTTTGTACACCCTTGTACACATTTGTACAACCTTGTACTAACTTGTACACACTTGTACAAACTTGTACACACTTGTACAACCTTGTACAAACTTGTACAACCTTGTACACACTTGTACAACCTTGTACACACTTGTACAAGCTTGTACACACTTGTACAAGTTGTACACACTTGTACAAGTTGTACACACTTGTACAACCTTGTACACACTTGTACAACCTTGTACACACTTTTACAACCTTGTACACACTTGTACAACCTTGTACAAACTTGTACAAACTTGTACAACCTTTTCATCCTTGTACACATTTGTACACCCTTGTACACACTTGTACAACCTTGTACAAACCTGTACACCCTTGTACACACTTGTACAAGCTTGTACACGATTGTACACCCTTGTACACACTTGTGCACCCTTGTACACACTTGTACACCCTTGTACACACTTGTACAACCTTGTACAAACTTGTACACACTTGTACAACATTGTACAAACCTGTACACCCTTGAACACACTTGTACAACCTTGTACACACTTGTACAACCTTGTACCCCCTGTTACAACCTTGTACACACTTGTACAACCTTGTACACACTTGTACAGCCTTGTACACAATTGTACACCCATGTACACAATTTAAAAACTTGTACACACTTGTACAACCTTGTACACACTTGTACAACCTTGTACACACTTGTACAACCTTGTACACACTTGTACAGCCTTGTACACAATTGTACAACCTTGTACACAGTTGTACAGCCTTGTACACAATTGTACAACCTTGTACACACTTGTACCACCTTGTACACCCTTGTACACACTTTTACTTATCGTACACACTTGTACACCCTTGTACAAACTTGTACATCCTTGTACACACTTGTACAACCTTGTACAAACTTGTAAAAACTTGTACAAACTTGTACAAACTTGTACAAACTTGTACATCCTTGTACACACTTGTACAACCTTGTACAAACTTGTACAAACTTGTACATCCTTGTACACGATTTTACACCCTTGTACACACTTGTACAACCTTGTAAAAACTTGTACAACCTTGTACACACTTGTACACCCTTGTACACACTTGTACAACCTTGTACACACTTGTACAACCTTGTACACACTTGTACAACCTTTTACACACTTGTACAACCTTGTACACACTTGTACAACCTTGTACACACTTGTACAACCTTGTACACACTTGTACAACCTTGTACACACTTGTACAACCTTGTACACACTTGTACAACCTTGTACACACTTGTACAACCTTGTACACACTTGTACAACCTTGTACAAACTTGTACAACCTTGTACACACTTGTACAACCTTGTACACACTTGTACAACCTTGTACACACTTGTAAACCTTGTACACACTTGTACAACCTTGTAAAAACTTGTACAACCTTGTACACACTTTTACAACCTTTTACACACTTGTACAACCATGTAAAAACTTGTACAACCTTGTACACACTTGTACACCCTTGTACACACTTGTACAAGCTTGTACACACTTGTACAACCTTGTACACACTTGTACACCCTTGTACACACTTGTACAACCTTTTACAAACTTGTACACACTTGTACAAACTTGTACATTATTGTACATACTTGTACACCCTTGTACACACTTGTACAACCTTGTACAAACCTGTACACCCTTGTACACACTTGTACAAGCTTGTACACACTTGTACAAGCTTGTACACACTTGTACACCCTTGTTCAAACTTGTGCACCCTTGTACATTTTTGTACACCCTTGTACACATTTGTACAACCTTGTACACACTTGTACAACCTTGTACACACTTGTACAGCCTTGTACACAATTGTACAACCTTGTACACAGTTGTACAGCCTTGTACACAATTGTACAACCTTGTACACACTTGTACAACCTTGTACACCCTTGTACACACTTTTACTTATCGTACACACTTGTACACCCTTGTACAAACTTGTACATCCTTGTACACACTTGTACAACCTTGTACAAACTTGTAAAAACTTGTACAAACTTGTACAAACTTGTACAAACTTGTACATCCTTGTACACACTTGTACAACCTTGTACAAACTTGTACAAACTTGTACATCCTTGTACACGATTTTACACCCTTGTACACACTTGTACAACCTTGTAAAAACTTGTACAACCTTGTACACACTTGTACACCCTTGTACACACTTGTACAACCTTGTACACACTTGTACAACCTTGTACACACTTGTACAACCTTTTACACACTTGTACAACCTTGTACACACTTGTACAACCTTGTACACACTTGTACAACCTTGTACACACTTGTACAACCTTGTACACACTTGTACAACCTTGTACACACTTGTACAACCTTGTACACACTTGTACAACCTTGTACAAACTTGTACAACCTTGTACACACTTGTACAACCTTGTACACACTTGTACAACCTTGTACACACTTGTAAACCTTGTACACACTTGTACAACCTTGTAAAAACTTGTACAACCTTGTACACACTTGTACAACCTTGTACACACTTGTACACCCTTGTACACACTTGTACAACCTTGTACAAACTTGTACAACCTTGTACACACTTGTACAACCTTGTACACACTTGTACAACCTTGTACACACTTGTAAACCTTGTACACACTTGTACAACCTTGTAAAAACTTGTACAACCTTGTACACACTTGTACAACCTTGTACACACTTGTACACCCTTGTACACACTTGTACAACCTTTTACAACCTTGTACAAACTTGTACAAACTTGTACATCCTTGTACACGATTTTACACCCTTGTACACACTTGTACAACCTTGTAAAAACTTGTACAACCTTGTACACACTTGTACAACCTTGTACAAACCTGTACACCCTTGTACACACTTGTACAAGCTTGTACACACTTGTACAAGCTTGTACACACTTGTACACCCTTGTTCAAACTTGTGCACCCTTGTACATTTTTGTACACCCTTGTACACATTTGTACAACCTTGTACAAACTTGTACACACTTGTACAAACTTGTACACACTTGTACAACCTTGTACAAACTTGTACAACCTTGTACACACTTGTACAAGCTTGTACACACTTGTACAAGTTGTACACACTTGTACAACCTTGTACACACTTGTACAACCTTGTACACACTTGTACAACCTTGTACACACTTGTACAACCTTGTACAAACTTGTACAACCTTTTCATCCTTGTACACATTTGTACACCCTTGTACACACTTGTACAACCTTGTACAAACCTGTACACCCTTGTACAAACTTGTACAAGCTTGTACACACTTGTACACCCTTGTACACACTTGTACAACCTTGTACAAACTTGTACACTTGTACAACATTGTACAAACCTGTACACCCTTGTACACACTTGTACAACCTTGTACACACTTGTACAACCTTGTACCCCCTGTTACAACCTTGTACACACTTGTACAACCTTGTACACACTTGTACAGCCTTGTACACAATTGTACACCCATGTACACAATTTAAAAACTTGTACACACTTGTACAACCTTGTACACACTTGTACAACCTTGTACACACTTGTACAACCTTGTACACACTTGTACAACCTTGTACAAACTTGTACAAACTTGTACACACTTGTACACCCTTGTACACACTTGTAAAAGCTTGTACACACTTGTACAACCTTGTACACACTTGTACAACCTTGTACACAATTGTATAACCTTGTACACACTTGTACAACCTTGTACAAACTTGTACAAACTTGTACACACTTGTACACCCTTGTACACACTTGTAAAAGCTTGTACACACTTGTACAACCTTGTACACACTTGTACACCCTTGTACACACTTGTACAACCTTGTACACACTTGTACAACCTTGTACACAATTGTACAACCTTGTACACACTTGTACAACCTTGTACACACTTGTACAACCTTGTACACACTTGTACAGCCTTGTACACAATTGTACAACCTTGTACACACTTGTACAACCTTGTACACACTTGTACAACCTTGTACACAATTGTACAGCCTTGTACACACTTGTACAACCTTGTACACACTTGTACAGCCTTGTACAAAATTGTACAACCTTGTACACACTTGTACAGCCTTGTACACAATTGTACAACCTTGTACACACTTGTACAAACTTGTACACCCTTGTACAAACTTTTACACATCGTACACACTTGTACAGCCCTTGTACAAACTTGTACATCCTTGTACACACTTGTACAACCTTGTACACACTTGAACATCCTTGTACACAATTGTACACCCTTGTACACACTTGTACAACCTTGTACACACTTGTACAACCTTGAACAAACTTGTACAGCCTTGTACACAATTGTACAACCTTGTACACACTTGTACAACCTTGTACACACTTGTACAACCTTGTAAACAATTGTACAGCCTTGTACACACTTGTACAACCTTGTACACACTTGTACAGCCTTGTACACAATTGTACAACCTTGTACACACTTGTACAACCTTGTACACACTTGTACAACCTTGTACACAATTGTACAGCCTTGTACACACTTGTACAACCTTGTACACACTTGTACAACCTTGTAAAAACTTGTACACTCTTGTACACACTTGTACAACCTTGTACAACCTTGTACACACTTGTACAGCCTTGTACAACCTTGTACAACCTTGTACACACTTGTACAGCCTTGTAAAAATTTGTACACCCTTGTACACACATGTACAACCTTGTACACAACTTGTACAACCTTGTACACACTTGTACAACCTTGTACACACTTGTACAACCTTGTACACACTTGTACAGCCTTGTACACAATTGTATAACCTTGTACACAGTTGTACAGCCTTGTACACAATTGTACAACCTTGTACACACTTGTACAACCTTGTACACCCTTGTACACACTTTTACTTATCGTACACACTTGTACACCCTTGTACAAACTTGTACATCCTTGTACACACTTGTACAACCTTGTACAAACTTGTAAAAACTTGTACAAACTTGTACAAACTTGTACATCCTTGTACACACTTGTACAACCTTGTACAAACTTGTACAAACTTGTACATCCTTGTACACGATTTTACACCCTTGTACACACTTGTACAACCTTGTGAAAACTTGTACAACCTTGTACACACTTGTACAACCTTGTACACACTTGTACAACCTTGTACACACTTGTACAACCTTTTACACACTTGTACAACCTTGTACACACTTGTACAACCTTGTACACACTTGTACAACCTTGTACACACTTGTGCAACCTTGTACACACTTGTACGACCTTGTACAAACTTGTACAACCTTGTACACACTTGTACAACCTTGTACACACTTGTACAACCTTGTAAAAACTTGTACAACCTTGTACACACTTGTACAACCTTGTACACACTTGTACAACCATGTAAAAACTTGTACAACCTTGTACACACTTGTACACCCTTGTACACACTTGTACAAGCTTGTACACACTTGTACAACCTTGTACACACTTGTACAACCTTGTACACACTTGTACACCCTTGTACACACTTGTACAACCTTTTACAAACTTGTACACACTTGTACAAACTTGTACATTATTGTACATACTTGTACACCCTTGTACACACTTGTACAACCTTGTACAAACCTGTACACCCTTGTACACACTTGTACAACCTTGTACACACTTGTACAGCCTTGTACACAATTGTACACCCATGTACACAATTTAAAAACTTGTACACACTTGTACAACCTTGTACACACTTGTACAACCTTGTACACACTTGTACAACCTTGTACACACTTGTACAACCTTGTACACACTTGTACAACCTTGTACAAACTTGTACAAACTTGTACACACTTGTACACCCTTGTACACACTTGTAAAAGCTTGTACACACTTGTACAACCTTGTACACACTTGTACAACCTTGTACACAATTGTATAACCTTGTACACACTTGTACAACCTTGTACAAACTTGTACAAACTTGTACACACTTGTACACCCTTGTACACACTTGTAAAAGATTGTACACACTTGTACAACCTTGTACACACTTGTACACCCTTGTACACACTTGTACAACCTTGTACACACTTGTACAACCTTGTACACAATTGTACAACCTTGTACACACTTGTACAACCTTGTACACACTTGTACAACCTTGTACACACTTGTACAGCCTTGTACACAATTGTACAACCTTGTACACACTTGTACACACTTGTACAACCTTGTACACACTTGTACAACCTTGTACACAATTGTACAGCCTTGTACACACTTGTACAACCTTGTACACACTTGTACAGCCTTGTACAAAATTGTACAACCTTGTACACACTTGTACAGCCTTGTACACAATTGTACAACCTTGTACACACTTGTAAAAACTTGTACACCCTTGTACAAACTTTTACACATCGTACACACTTGTACAGCCCTTGTACAAACTTGTACATCCTTGTACACACTTGTACAACCTTGCAACCTTGTACACACTTGAACATCCTTGTACACAATTGTACACCCTTGTACACACTTGTACAACCTTGTACACACTTGTACAACCTTGAACAAACTTGTACAGCCTTGTACACAATTGTACAACCTTGTACACACTTGTACAACCTTGTACACACTTGTACAACCTTGTAAACAATTGTACAGCCTTGTACACACTTGAACAACCTTGTACACACTTGTACAGCCTTGTACACAATTGTACAACCTTGTACACACTTGTACAACCTTATACACACTTGTACAACCTTGTACACAATTGTACAGCCTTGTACACACTTGTACAACCTTGTACACACTTGTA
>NW_026543474.1:0-27406 GCF_028750875.1 Macrosteles quadrilineatus
AATGTAACATATTAAAAACGTTATGAGTACTGGTATGAGTAAAAGTTTTTATGTCAGCTTGGTGGTTGAGTGATTATAGTACTGCTGTAATCAGAAGGTAGCTGGTTTGATTCTATGTTACTTTGTTTGTATTACCCGTCACTAGTTTGGTATTACTAATTTAATTAATCTTTGTCACAGGTGTACGAGGCTGCTGGGCTGGCCAATGCTGACAGTTTTATCCGACAGTTCCCTGATGGCTACAGTACCATTCTGGGGGAGAGAGGAGTTACCGTGTCTGGGGGCCAGAAACAGAGGATAGCTATCGCCCGCGCTCTACTGAAAATCCCATCCATCCTCATACTAGACGAGGCTACCAGGTCAGTTGCAAGGGAAAGACTTGATCATAAAAAATGTTAAAATGTAACATGTAAATATGTAAAATGTAAAAATGTAGACGACGACGACGACGACGACGACGACGACGACGACGACGACGACGACGACGACGACGACGACGACGACGACGACGACGACGACGACGACGACGACGACGACGACGACGACGACGACGACGACGACGACGACGACGACGACGACGACGACGACGACGACGACGACGACGACGACGACGACGACGACGACGACGACGACGACGACGACGACGACGACGACGACGACGACGACGACGACGACGACGACGACGACGACGACGACGACGACGACGACGACGACGACGACGACGACGACGACGACGACGACGACGACGACGACGACGACGACGACGACGACGACGACGACGACGACGACGACGACGACGACGACGACGACGACGACGACGACGACGACGACGACGACGACGACGACGACGACGACGACGACGACGACGACGACGACGACGACGACGACGACGACGACGACGACGACGACGACGACGACGACGACGACGACGACGACGACGACGACGACGACGACGACGACGACGACGACGACGACGACGACGACGACGACGACGACGACGACGACGACGACGACGACGACGACGACGACGACGACGACGACGACGACGACGACGACGACGACGACGACGACGACGACGACGACGACGACGACGACGACGACGACGACGACGACGACGACGACGACGACGACGACGACGACGACGACGACGACGACGACGACGACGACGACGACGACGACGACGACGACGACGACGACGACGACGACGACGACGACGACGACGACGACGACGACGACGACGACGACGACGACGACGACGACGACGACGACGACGACGACGACGACGACGACGACGACGACGACGACGACGACGACGACGACGACGACGACGACGACGACGACGACGACGACGACGACGGTTTTTATGTCAGCTTGGTGGTTGAGTGATTATAGTACTGCTGTACTCGCCTTGTAATTAGAAGGTAGCTGGTTTGATTCTATGTTACTTTGTTTGTATTACCTGTCACTAGTTTGGTATTACTAATTTAATTAATCTTTGTCACAGGTGTACGAGGCTGCTGGGCTGGCCAATGCTGACAGTTTTATCCGACAGTTCCCTGATGGCTACAGTACCATTCTGGGGGAGAGAGGAGTTACCGTGTCTGGGGGCCAGAAACAGAGGATAGCTATCGCCCGCGCTCTACTGAAAATCCCATCTATCCTCATACTAGACGAGGCTACCAGGTCAGTTGCAAGGGAATGACTTGATCGTAAAACATGTTAAAATGTAACATGTAAAAATGTAACATGTGGAAATATAAGAAGTTAAAATGTAACATGTTAAAATGTAACGTGTTAAAATGTAACATTTTAAAATGTAACATGCTTAAATGTAACGTGTTAAAATGTAACATATTAAAATGTAACATGTAAAAATGTAACATGTAAAATTGTAACCTTTTAAAATGTAACATGCTTAAAGGTAACTTGTTAAAATGTAACACATTAAAAACGTTATGAGTACTGGTATGAGTAAAAGTTTTTATGTCAGCTTGGTGGTTGAGTGATTATAGTACTGCTGTACTCGCCTTGTAATTAGAAGGTAGCTGGTTTGATTCTATGTTACTTTGTTTGTATTACCTGTCACTAGTTTGGTATTACTAATTTAATTAATCTTTGTCACAGGTGTACGAGGCTGCTGGGCTGGCCAATGCTGACAGTTTTATCCGACAGTTCCCTGTTGGCTACAGTACCATTCTGGGGGAGAGAGGAGTTACCGTGTCTGGGGGCCAGAAACAGAGGATAGCTATCGCCCGCGCTCTACTGAAAATCCCATCCATCCTCATAGTAGACGAGGCTACCAGGTCGGTTGCAAGGGAATGACTTGATCGTAAAACATGTTAAAATGTAACATGTAAAAATGTAACATGTGGAAATATAAGAAGTTAAAATGTAACATGTTAAAATGTAACGTGTTAAAATGTAACATTTTAAAATGTAACATGCTTAAATGTAACGTGTTAAAATGTAACATATTAAAATGTAACATGTAAAAATGTAACATGTAAAATTGTAACCTTTTAAAATGTAACATGCTTAAAGGTAACTTGTTAAAATGTAACATATTAAAAACGTTATGAGTACTGGTATGAGTAAAAGTTTTTATGTCAGCTTGGTGGTTGAGTGATTATAGTACTGCTGTAATCAGAAGGTAGCTGGTTTGATTCTATGTTACTTTGTTTGTATTACCCGTCACTAGTTTGGTATTACTAATTTAATTAATCTTTGTCACAGGTGTACGAGGCTGCTGGGCTGGCCAATGCTGACAGTTTTATCCGACAGTTCCCTGATGGCTACAGTACCATTCTGGGGGAGAGAGGAGTTACCGTGTCTGGGGGCCAGAAACAGAGGATAGCTATCGCCCGCGCTCTACTGAAAATCCCATCCATCCTCATAGTAGACGAGGCTACCAGGTCAGTTGCAAGGGAATGACTTGATCGTAAAACATGTTAAAATGTAACATGTAAAAATGAAACATGTGGAAATATAAGAAGTTAAAATGTAACATGTTAAAATGTAACGTGTTAAAATGTAACATTTTAAAATGTAACATGCTTAAATGTAACGTGTTAAAATGTAACATATTAAAATGTAACATGTAAAAATGTAACATGTAAAATTGTAACCTTTTAAAATGTAACATGCTTAAAGGTAACTTGTTAAAATGTAACATATTAAAAACGTTATGAGTACTGGTATGAGTAAAAGTTTTTATGTCAGCTTGGTGGTTGAGTGATTATAGTACTGCTGTAATCAGAAGGTAGCTGGTTTGATTCTATGTTACTTTGTTTGTATTACCCGTCACTAGTTTGGTATTACTAATTTAATTAATCTTTGTCACAGGTGTACGAGGCTGCTGGGCTGGCCAATGCTGACAGTTTTATCCGACAGTTCCCTGATGGCTACAGTACCATTCTGGGGGAGAGAGGAGTTACCGTGTCTGGGGGCCAGAAACAGAGGATAGCTATCGCCCGCGCTCTACTGAAAATCCCATCCATCCTCATACTAGACGAGGCTACCAGGTCAGTTGCAAGGGAAAGACTTGATCATAAAAAATGTTAAAATGTAACATGTAAATATGTAAAATGTAAAAATGTAGACGACGACGACGACGACGACGACGACGACGACGACGACGACGACGACGACGACGACGACGACGACGACGACGACGACGACGACGACGACGACGACGACGACGACGACGACGACGACGACGACGACGACGACGACGACGACGACGACGACGACGACGACGACGACGACGACGACGACGACGACGACGACGACGACGACGACGACGACGACGACGACGACGACGACGACGACGACGACGACGACGACGACGACGACGACGACGACGACGACGACGACGACGACGACGACGACGACGACGACGACGACGACGACGACGACGACGACGACGACGACGACGACGACGACGACGACGACGACGACGACGACGACGACGACGACGACGACGACGACGACGACGACGACGACGACGACGACGACGACGACGACGACGACGACGACGACGACGACGACGACGACGACGACGACGACGACGACGACGACGACGACGACGACGACGACGACGACGACGACGACGACGACGACGACGACGACGACGACGACGACGACGACGACGACGACGACGACGACGACGACGACGACGACGACGACGACGACGACGACGACGACGACGACGACGACGACGACGACGACGACGACGACGACGACGACGACGACGACGACGACGACGACGACGACGACGACGACGACGACGACGACGACGACGACGACGACGACGACGACGACGACGACGACGACGGTTTTTATGTCAGCTTGGTGGTTGAGTGATTATAGTACTGCTGTACTCGCCTTGTAATTAGAAGGTAGCTGGTTTGATTCTATGTTACTTTGTTTGTATTACCTGTCACTAGTTTGGTATTACTAATTTAATTAATCTTTGTCACAGGTGTACGAGGCTGCTGGGCTGGCCAATGCTGACAGTTTTATCCGACAGTTCCCTGATGGCTACAGTACCATTCTGGGGGAGAGAGGAGTTACCGTGTCTGGGGGCCAGAAACAGAGGATAGCTATCGCCCGCGCTCTACTGAAAATCCCATCCATCCTCATACTAGACGAGGCTACCAGGTCAGTTGCAAGGGAATGACTTGATCGTAAAACATGTTAAAATGTAACATGTAAAAATGTAACATGTGGAAATATAAGAAGTTAAAATGTAACATGTTAAAATGTAACGTGTTAAAATGTAACATTTTAAAATGTAACATGCTTAAATGTAACGTGTTAAAATGTAACATATTAAAATGTAACATGTAAAAATGTAACATGTAAAATTGTAACCTTTTAAAATGTAACATGCTTAAAGGTAACTTGTTAAAATGTAACACATTAAAAACGTTATGAGTACTGGTATGAGTAAAAGTTTTTATGTCAGCTTGGTGGTTGAGTGATTATAGTACTGCTGTACTCGCCTTGTAATTAGAAGGTAGCTGGTTTGATTCTATGTTACTTTGTTTGTATTACCTGTCACTAGTTTGGTATTACTAATTTAATTAATCTTTGTCACAGGTGTACGAGGCTGCTGGGCTGGCCAATGCTGACAGTTTTATCCGACAGTTCCCTGTTGGCTACAGTACCATTCTGGGGGAGAGAGGAGTTACCGTGTCTGGGGGCCAGAAACAGAGGATAGCTATCGCCCGCGCTCTACTGAAAATCCCATCCATCCTCATAGTAGACGAGGCTACCAGGTCGGTTGCAAGGGAATGACTTGATCGTAAAACATGTTAAAATGTAACATGTAAAAATGTAACATGTGGAAATATAAGAAGTTAAAATGTAACATGTTAAAATGTAACGTGTTAAAATGTAACATTTTAAAATGTAACATGCTTAAATGTAACGTGTTAAAATGTAACATATTAAAATGTAACATGTAAAAATGTAACATGTAAAATTGTAACCTTTTAAAATGTAACATGCTTAAAGGTAACTTGTTAAAATGTAACATATTAAAAACGTTATGAGTACTGGTATGAGTAAAAGTTTTTATGTCAGCTTGGTGGTTGAGTGATTATAGTACTGCTGTAATCAGAAGGTAGCTGGTTTGATTCTATGTTACTTTGTTTGTATTACCCGTCACTAGTTTGGTATTACTAATTTAATTAATCTTTGTCACAGGTGTACGAGGCTGCTGGGCTGGCCAATGCTGACAGTTTTATCCGACAGTTCCCTGATGGCTACAGTACCATTCTGGGGGAGAGAGGAGTTACCGTGTCTGGGGGCCAGAAACAGAGGATAGCTATCGCCCGCGCTCTACTGAAAATCCCATCCATCCTCATAGTAGACGAGGCTACCAGGTCAGTTGCAAGGGAATGACTTGATCGTAAAACATGTTAAAATGTAACATGTAAAAATGAAACATGTGGAAATATAAGAAGTTAAAATGTAACATGTTAAAATGTAACGTGTTAAAATGTAACATTTTAAAATGTAACATGCTTAAATGTAACGTGTTAAAATGTAACATATTAAAATGTAACATGTAAAAATGTAACATGTAAAATTGTAACCTTTTAAAATGTAACATGCTTAAAGGTAACTTGTTAAAATGTAACATATTAAAAACGTTATGAGTACTGGTATGAGTAAAAGTTTTTATGTCAGCTTGGTGGTTGAGTGATTATAGTACTGCTGTAATCAGAAGGTAGCTGGTTTGATTCTATGTTACTTTGTTTGTATTACCCGTCACTAGTTTGGTATTACTAATTTAATTAATCTTTGTCACAGGTGTACGAGGCTGCTGGGCTGGCCAATGCTGACAGTTTTATCCGACAGTTCCCTGATGGCTACAGTACCATTCTGGGGGAGAGAGGAGTTACCGTGTCTGGGGGCCAGAAACAGAGGATAGCTATCGCCCGCGCTCTACTGAAAATCCCATCCATCCTCATACTAGACGAGGCTACCAGGTCAGTTGCAAGGGAAAGACTTGATCATAAAAAATGTTAAAATGTAACATGTAAATATGTAAAATGTAAAAATGTAGACGACGACGACGACGACGACGACGACGACGACGACGACGACGACGACGACGACGACGACGACGACGACGACGACGACGACGACGACGACGACGACGACGACGACGACGACGACGACGACGACGACGACGACGACGACGACGACGACGACGACGACGACGACGACGACGACGACGACGACGACGACGACGACGACGACGACGACGACGACGACGACGACGACGACGACGACGACGACGACGACGACGACGACGACGACGACGACGACGACGACGACGACGACGACGACGACGACGACGACGACGACGACGACGACGACGACGACGACGACGACGACGACGACGACGACGACGACGACGACGACGACGACGACGACGACGACGACGACGACGACGACGACGACGACGACGACGACGACGACGACGACGACGACGACGACGACGACGACGACGACGACGACGACGACGACGACGACGACGACGACGACGACGACGACGACGACGACGACGACGACGACGACGACGACGACGACGACGACGACGACGACGACGACGACGACGACGACGACGACGACGACGACGACGACGGTTTTTATGTCAGCTTGGTGGTTGAGTGATTATAGTACTGCTGTACTCGCCTTGTAATTAGAAGGTAGCTGGTTTGATTCTATGTTACTTTGTTTGTATTACCTGTCACTAGTTTGGTATTACTAATTCAATTAATCTTTGTCACAGGTGTACGAGGCTGCTGGGCTGGCCAATGCTGACAGTTTTATCCGACAGTTCCCTGATGGCTACAGTACCATTCTGGGGGAGAGAGGAGTTACCGTGTCTGGGGGCCAGAAACAGAGGATAGCTATCGCCCGCGCTCTACTGAAAATCCCATCCATCCTCATACTAGACGAGGCTACCAGGTCAGTTGCAAGGGAATGACTTGATCGTAAAACATGTTAAAATGTAACATGTAAAAATGTAACATGTGGAAATATAAGAAGTTAAAATGTAACATGTTAAAATGTAACGTGTTAAAATGTAACATTTTAAAATGTAACATGCTTAAATGTAACGTGTTAAAATGTAACATATTAAAATGTAACATGTAAAAATGTAACATGTAAAATTGTAACCTTTTAAAATGTAACATGCTTAAAGGTAACTTGTTAAAATGTAACACATTAAAAACGTTATGAGTACTGGTATGAGTAAAAGTTTTTATGTCAGCGTTGAGTGATTATAGTACTGCTGTACTCGCCTTGTAATTAGAAGGTAGCTGGTTTGATTCTATGTTACTTTGTTTGTATTACCTGTCACTAGTTTGGTATTACTAATTTAATTAATCTTTGTCACAGGTGTACGAGGCTGCTGGGCTGGCCAATGCTGACAGTTTTATCCGACAGTTCCCTGTTGGCTACAGTACCATTCTGGGGGAGAGAGGAGTTACCGTGTCTGGGGGCCAGAAACAGAGGATAGCTATCGCCCGCGCTCTACTGAAAATCCCATCCATCCTCATAGTAGACGAGGCTACCAGGTCAGTTGCAAGGGAATGACTTGATCGTAAAACATGTTAAAATGTAACATGTAAAAATGAAACATGTGGAAATATAAGAAGTTAAAATGTAACATGTTAAAATGTAACGTGTTAAAATGTAACATTTTAAAATGTAACATGCTTAAATGTAACGTGTTAAAATGTAACATATTAAAATGTAACATGTAAAAATGTAACATGTAAAATTGTAACCTTTTAAAATGTAACATGCTTAAAGGTAACTTGTTAAAATGTAACATATTAAAAACGTTATGAGTACTGGTATGAGTAAAAGTTTTTATGTCAGCTTGGTGGTTGAGTGATTATAGTACTGCTGTAATCAGAAGGTAGCTGGTTTGATTCTATGTTACTTTGTTTGTATTACCCGTCACTAGTTTGGTATTACTAATTTAATTAATCTTTGTCACAGGTGTACGAGGCTGCTGGGCTGGCCAATGCTGACAGTTTTATCCGACAGTTCCCTGATGGCTACAGTACCATTCTGGGGGAGAGAGGAGTTACCGTGTCTGGGGGCCAGAAACAGAGGATAGCTATCGCCCGCGCTCTACTGAAAATCCCATCCATCCTCATACTAGACGAGGCTACCAGGTCAGTTGCAAGGGAAAGACTTTATCATAAAAAATGTTAAAATGTAACATGTAAATATGTAAAATGTAAAAATGTAGACGACGACGACGACGACGACGACGACGACGACGACGACGACGACGACGACGACGACGACGACGACGACGACGACGACGACGACGACGACGACGACGACGACGACGACGACGACGACGACGACGACGACGACGACGACGACGACGACGACGACGACGACGACGACGACGACGACGACGACGACGACGACGACGACGACGACGACGACGACGACGACGACGACGACGACGACGACGACGACGACGACGACGACGACGACGACGACGACGACGACGACGACGACGACGACGACGACGACGACGACGACGACGACGACGACGACGACGACGACGACGACGACGACGACGACGACGACGACGACGACGACGACGACGACGACGACGACGACGACGACGACGACGACGACGACGACGACGACGACGACGACGACGACGACGACGACGACGACGACGACGACGACGACGGTTTTTATGTCAGCTTGGTGGTTGAGTGATTATAGTACTGCTGTACTCGCCTTGTAATTAGAAGGTAGCTGGTTTGATTCTATGTTACTTTGTTTGTATTACCTGTCACTAGTTTGGTATTACTAATTCAATTAATCTTTGTCACAGGTGTACGAGGCTGCTGGGCTGGCCAATGCTGACAGTTTTATCCGACAGTTCCCTGATGGCTACAGTACCATTCTGGGGGAGAGAGGAGTTACCGTGTCTGGGGGCCAGAAACAGAGGATAGCTATCGCCCGCGCTCTACTGAAAATCCCATCCATCCTCATACTAGACGAGGCTACCAGGTCAGTTGCAAGGGAATGACTTGATCGTAAAACATGTTAAAATGTAACATGTAAAAATGTAACATGTGGAAATATAAGAAGTTAAAATGTAACATGTTAAAATGTAACGTGTTAAAATGTAACATTTTAAAATGTAACATGCTTAAATGTAACGTGTTAAAATGTAACATATTAAAATGTAACATGTAAAAATGTAACATGTAAAATTGTAACCTTTTAAAATGTAACATGCTTAAAGGTAACTTGTTAAAATGTAACACATTAAAAACGTTATGAGTACTGGTATGAGTAAAAGTTTTTATGTCAGCTTGGTGGTTGAGTGATTATAGTACTGCTGTACTCGCCTTGTAATTAGAAGGTAGCTGGTTTGATTCTATGTTACTTTGTTTGTATTACCTGTCACTAGTTTGGTATTACTAATTTAATTAATCTTTGTCACAGGTGTACGAGGCTGCTGGGCTGGCCAATGCTGACAGTTTTATCCGACAGTTCCCTGTTGGCTACAGTACCATTCTGGGGGAGAGAGGAGTTACCGTGTCTGGGGGCCAGAAACAGAGGATAGCTATCGCCCGCGCTCTACTGAAAATCCCATCCATCCTCATAGTAGACGAGGCTACCAGGTCAGTTGCAAGGGAATGACTTGATCGTAAAACATGTTAAAATGTAACATGTAAAAATGAAACATGTGGAAATATAAGAAGTTAAAATGTAACATGTTAAAATGTAACGTGTTAAAATGTAACATTTTAAAATGTAACATGCTTAAATGTAACGTGTTAAAATGTAACATATTAAAATGTAACATGTAAAAATGTAACATGTAAAATTGTAACCTTTTAAAATGTAACATGCTTAAAGGTAACTTGTTAAAATGTAACATATTAAAAACGTTATGAGTACTGGTATGAGTAAAAGTTTTTATGTCAGCTTGGTGGTTGAGTGATTATAGTACTGCTGTAATCAGAAGGTAGCTGGTTTGATTCTATGTTACTTTGTTTGTATTACCCGTCACTAGTTTGGTATTACTAATTTAATTAATCTTTGTCACAGGTGTACGAGGCTGCTGGGCTGGCCAATGCTGACAGTTTTATCCGACAGTTCCCTGATGGCTACAGTACCATTCTGGGGGAGAGAGGAGTTACCGTGTCTGGGGGCCAGAAACAGAGGATAGCTATCGCCCGCGCTCTACTGAAAATCCCATCCATCCTCATACTAGACGAGGCTACCAGGTCAGTTGCAAGGGAAAGACTTTATCATAAAAAATGTTAAAATGTAACATGTAAATATGTAAAATGTAAAAATGTAGACGACGACGACGACGACGACGACGACGACGACGACGACGACGACGACGACGACGACGACGACGACGACGACGACGACGACGACGACGACGACGACGACGACGACGACGACGACGACGACGACGACGACGACGACGACGACGACGACGACGACGACGACGACGACGACGACGACGACGACGACGACGACGACGACGACGACGACGACGACGACGACGACGACGACGACGACGACGACGACGACGACGACGACGACGACGACGACGACGACGACGACGACGACGACGACGACGACGACGACGACGACGACGACGACGACGACGACGACGACGACGACGACGACGACGACGACGACGACGACGACGACGACGACGACGACGACGACGACGACGACGACGACGACGACGACGACGACGACGACGACGACGACGACGACGACGACGACGACGACGACGACGACGACGACGGTTTTTATGTCAGCTTGGTGGTTGAGTGATTATAGTACTGCTGTACTCGCCTTGTAATTAGAAGGTAGCTGGTTTGATTCTATGTTACTTTGTTTGTATTACCTGTCACTAGTTTGGTATTACTAATTTAATTAATCTTTGTCACAGGTGTACGAGGCTGCTGGGCTGGCCAATGCTGACAGTTTTATCCGACAGTTCCCTGATGGCTACAGTACCATTCTGGGGGAGAGAGGAGTTACCGTGTCTGGGGGCCAGAAACAGAGGATAGCTATCGCCCGCGCTCTACTGAAAATCCCATCCATCCTCATACTAGACGAGGCTACCAGGTCAGTTGCAAGGGAATGACTTGATCGTAAAACATGTTAAAATGTAACATGTAAAAATGTAACATGTGGAAATATAAGAAGTTAAAATGTAACATGTTAAAATGTAACGTGTTAAAATGTAACATTTTAAAATGTAACATGCTTAAATGTAACGTGTTAAAATGTAACATATTAAAATGTAACATGTAAAAATGTAACATGTAAAATTGTAACCTTTTAAAATGTAACATGCTTAAAGGTAACTTGTTAAAATGTAACACATTAAAAACGTTATGAGTACTGGTATGAGTAAAAGTTTTTATGTCAGCTTGGTGGTTGAGTGATTATAGTACTGCTGTACTCGCCTTGTAATTAGAAGGTAGCTGGTTTGATTCTATGTTACTTTGTTTGTATTACCTGTCACTAGTTTGGTATTACTAATTTAATTAATCTTTGTCACAGGTGTACGAGGCTGCTGGGCTGGCCAATGCTGACAGTTTTATCCGACAGTTCCCTGTTGGCTACAGTACCATTCTGGGGGAGAGAGGAGTTACCGTGTCTGGGGGCCAGAAACAGAGGATAGCTATCGCCCGCGCTCTACTGAAAATCCCATCCATCCTCATAGTAGACGAGGCTACCAGGTCAGTTGCAAGGGAATGACTTGATCGTAAAACATGTTAAAATGTAACATGTAAAAATGAAACATGTGGAAATATAAGAAGTTAAAATGTAACATGTTAAAATGTAACGTGTTAAAATGTAACATTTTAAAATGTAACATGCTTAAATGTAACGTGTTAAAATGTAACATATTAAAATGTAACATGTAAAAATGTAACATGTAAAATTGTAACCTTTTAAAATGTAACATGCTTAAAGGTAACTTGTTAAAATGTAACATATTAAAAACGTTATGAGTACTGGTATGAGTAAAAGTTTTTATGTCAGCTTGGTGGTTGAGTGATTATAGTACTGCTGTAATCAGAAGGTAGCTGGTTTGATTCTATGTTACTTTGTTTGTATTACCCGTCACTAGTTTGGTATTACTAATTTAATTAATCTTTGTCACAGGTGTACGAGGCTGCTGGGCTGGCCAATGCTGACAGTTTTATCCGACAGTTCCCTGATGGCTACAGTACCATTCTGGGGGAGAGAGGAGTTACCGTGTCTGGGGGCCAGAAACAGAGGATAGCTATCGCCCGCGCTCTACTGAAAATCCCATCCATCCTCATACTAGACGAGGCTACCAGGTCAGTTGCAAGGGAAAGACTTTATCATAAAAAATGTTAAAATGTAACATGTAAATATGTAAAATGTAAAAATGTAGACGACGACGACGACGACGACGACGACGACGACGACGACGACGACGACGACGACGACGACGACGACGACGACGACGACGACGACGACGACGACGACGACGACGACGACGACGACGACGACGACGACGACGACGACGACGACGACGACGACGACGACGACGACGACGACGACGACGACGACGACGACGACGACGACGACGACGACGACGACGACGACGACGACGACGACGACGACGACGACGACGACGACGACGACGACGACGACGACGACGACGACGACGACGACGACGACGACGACGACGACGACGACGACGACGACGACGACGACGACGACGACGACGACGACGACGACGACGACGACGACGACGACGACGACGACGACGACGACGACGACGACGACGACGACGACGACGACGACGACGACGACGACGACGACGACGACGACGACGACGACGACGACGACGACGACGACGACGACGACGACGACGACGACGACGACGACGACGACGACGACGACGACGACGACGACGACGACGACGACGACGACGACGACGACGACGACGACGACGACGACGACGACGACGACGACGACGACGACGACGACGACGACGACGACGACGACGACGACGACGACGACGACGACGACGACGACGACGACGACGACGACGACGACGACGACGACGACGACGACGACGACGACGACGACGACGACGACGACGACGACGACGACGACGACGACGACGACGACGACGACGACGACGACGACGACGACGACGACGACGACGACGACGACGACGACGACGACGACGACGACGACGACGACGACGACGACGACGACGACGACGACGACGACGACGACGACGACGACGACGACGACGACGACGACGACGACGACGACGACGACGACGACGACGACGACGACGACGACGACGACGACGACGACGACGACGACGACGACGACGACGACGACGACGACGACGACGACGACGACGACGACGACGACGACGACGACGACGACGACGGTTTTTATGTCAGCTTGGTGGTTGAGTGATTATAGTACTGCTGTACTCGCCTTGTAATTAGAAGGTAGCTGGTTTGATTCTATGTTACTTTGTTTGTATTACCTGTCACTAGTTTGGTATTACTAATTTAATTAATCTTTGTCACAGGTGTACGAGGCTGCTGGGCTGGCCAATGCTGACAGTTTTATCCGACAGTTCCCTGATGGCTACAGTACCATTCTGGGGGAGAGAGGAGTTACCGTGTCTGGGGGCCAGAAACAGAGGATAGCTATCGCCCGCGCTCTACTGAAAATCCCATCCATCCTCATACTAGACGAGGCTACCAGGTCAGTTGCAAGGGAATGACTTGATCGTAAAACATGTTAAAATGTAACATGTAAAAATGTAACATGTGGAAATATAAGAAGTTAAAATGTAACATGTTAAAATGTAACGTGTTAAAATGTAACATTTTAAAATGTAACATGCTTAAATGTAACGTGTTAAAATGTAACATATTAAAATGTAACATGTAAAAATGTAACATGTAAAATTGTAACCTTTTAAAATGTAACATGCTTAAAGGTAACTTGTTAAAATGTAACACATTAAAAACGTTATGAGTACTGGTATGAGTAAAAGTTTTTATGTCAGCTTGGTGGTTGAGTGATTATAGTACTGCTGTACTCGCCTTGTAATTAGAAGGTAGCTGGTTTGATTCTATGTTACTTTGTTTGTATTACCTGTCACTAGTTTGGTATTACTAATTTAATTAATCTTTGTCACAGGTGTACGAGGCTGCTGGGCTGGCCAATGCTGACAGTTTTATCCGACAGTTCCCTGTTGGCTACAGTACCATTCTGGGGGAGAGAGGAGTTACCGTGTCTGGGGGCCAGAAACAGAGGATAGCTATCGCCCGCGCTCTACTGAAAATCCCATCCATCCTCATAGTAGACGAGGCTACCAGGTCAGTTGCAAGGGAATGACTTGATCGTAAAACATGTTAAAATGTAACATGTAAAAATGTAACATGTGGAAATATAAGAAGTTAAAATGTAACATGTTAAAATGTAACGTGTTAAAATGTAACATTTTAAAATGTAACATGCTTAAATGTAACGTGTTAAAATGTAACATATTAAAATGTAACATGTAAAAATGTAACATGTAAAATTGTAACCTTTTAAAATGTAACATGCTTAAAGGTAACTTGTTAAAATGTAACATATTAAAAACGTTATGAGTACTGGTATGAGTAAAAGTTTTTATGTCAGCTTGGTGGTTGAGTGATTATAGTACTGCTGTAATCAGAAGGTAGCTGGTTTGATTCTATGTTACTTTGTTTGTATTACCCGTCACTAGTTTGGTATTACTAATTTAATTAATCTTTGTCACAGGTGTACGAGGCTGCTGGGCTGGCCAATGCTGACAGTTTTATCCGACAGTTCCCTGATGGCTACAGTACCATTCTGGGGGAGAGAGGAGTTACCGTGTCTGGGGGCCAGAAACAGAGGATAGCTATCGCCCGCGCTCTACTGAAAATCCCATCCATCCTCATAGTAGACGAGGCTACCAGGTCAGTTGCAAGGGAATGACTTGATCGTAAAACATGTTAAAATGTAACATGTAAAAATGTAACATGTGGAAATATAAGAAGTTAAAATGTAACATGTTAAAATGTAACGTGTTAAAATGTAACATTTTAAAATGTAACATGCTTAAATGTAACGTGTTAAAATGTAACATATTAAAATGTAACATGTAAAAATGTAACATGTAAAATTGTAACCTTTTAAAATGTAACATGCTTAAAGGTAACTTGTTAAAATGTAACATATTAAAAACGTTATGAGTACTGGTATGAGTAAAAGTTTTTATGTCAGCTTGGTGGTTGAGTGATTATAGTACTGCTGTAATCAGAAGGTAGCTGGTTTGATTCTATGTTACTTTGTTTGTATTACCCGTCACTAGTTTGGTATTACTAATTTAATTAATCTTTGTCACAGGTGTACGAGGCTGCTGGGCTGGCCAATGCTGACAGTTTTATCCGACAGTTCCCTGATGGCTACAGTACCATTCTGGGGGAGAGAGGAGTTACCGTGTCTGGGGGCCAGAAACAGAGGATAGCTATCGCCCGCGCTCTACTGAAAATCCCATCCATCCTCATACTAGACGAGGCTACCAGGTCAGTTGCAAGGGAAAGACTTGATCATAAAAAATGTTAAAATGTAACATGTAAATATGTAAAATGTAAAAATGTAGACGACGACGACGACGACGACGACGACGACGACGACGACGACGACGACGACGACGACGACGACGACGACGACGACGACGACGACGACGACGACGACGACGACGACGACGACGACGACGACGACGACGACGACGACGACGACGACGACGACGACGACGACGACGACGACGACGACGACGACGACGACGACGACGACGACGACGACGACGACGACGACGACGACGACGACGACGACGACGACGACGACGACGACGACGACGACGACGACGACGACGACGACGACGACGACGACGACGACGACGACGACGACGACGACGACGACGACGACGACGACGACGACGACGACGACGACGACGACGACGACGACGACGACGACGACGACGACGGTTTTTATGTCAGCTTGGTGGTTGAGTGATTATAGTACTGCTGTACTCGCCTTGTAATTAGAAGGTAGCTGGTTTGATTCTATGTTACTTTGTTTGTATTACCTGTCACTAGTTTGGTATTACTAATTTAATTAATCTTTGTCACAGGTGTACGAGGCTGCTGGGCTGGCCAATGCTGACAGTTTTATCCGACAGTTCCCTGATGGCTACAGTACCATTCTGGGGGAGAGAGGAGTTACCGTGTCTGGGGGCCAGAAACAGAGGATAGCTATCGCCCGCGCTCTACTGAAAATCCCATCCATCCTCATACTAGACGAGGCTACCAGGTCAGTTGCAAGGGAATGACTTGATCGTAAAACATGTTAAAATGTAACATGTAAAAATGTAACATGTGGAAATATAAGAAGTTAAAATGTAACATGTTAAAATGTAACGTGTTAAAATGTAACATTTTAAAATGTAACATGCTTAAATGTAACGTGTTAAAATGTAACATATTAAAATGTAACATGTAAAAATGTAACATGTAAAATTGTAACCTTTTAAAATGTAACATGCTTAAAGGTAACTTGTTAAAATGTAACACATTAAAAACGTTATGAGTACTGGTATGAGTAAAAGTTTTTATGTCAGCTTGGTGGTTGAGTGATTATAGTACTGCTGTACTCGCCTTGTAATTAGAAGGTAGCTGGTTTGATTCTATGTTACTTTGTTTGTATTACCTGTCACTAGTTTGGTATTACTAATTTAATTAATCTTTGTCACAGGTGTACGAGGCTGCTGGGCTGGCCAATGCTGACAGTTTTATCCGACAGTTCCCTGTTGGCTACAGTACCATTCTGGGGGAGAGAGGAGTTACCGTGTCTGGGGGCCAGAAACAGAGGATAGCTATCGCCCGCGCTCTACTGAAAATCCCATCCATCCTCATAGTAGACGAGGCTACCAGGTCAGTTGCAAGGGAATGACTTGATCGTAAAACATGTTAAAATGTAACATGTAAAAATGTAACATGTGGAAATATAAGAAGTTAAAATGTAACATGTTAAAATGTAACGTGTTAAAATGTAACATTTTAAAATGTAACATGCTTAAATGTAACGTGTTAAAATGTAACATATTAAAATGTAACATGTAAAAATGTAACATGTAAAATTGTAACCTTTTAAAATGTAACATGCTTAAAGGTAACTAACTTGTTAAAATGTAACATATTAAAAACGTTATGAGTACTGGTATGAGTAAAAGTTTTTATGTCAGCTTGGTGGTTGAGTGATTATAGTACTGCTGTAATCAGAAGGTAGCTGGTTTGATTCTATGTTACTTTGTTTGTATTACCCGTCACTAGTTTGGTATTACTAATTTAATTAATCTTTGTCACAGGTGTACGAGGCTGCTGGGCTGGCCAATGCTGACAGTTTTATCCGACAGTTCCCTGATGGCTACAGTACCATTCTGGGGGAGAGAGGAGTTACCGTGTCTGGGGGCCAGAAACAGAGGATAGCTATCGCCCGCGCTCTACTGAAAATCCCATCCATCCTCATAGTAGACGAGGCTACCAGGTCAGTTGCAAGGGAATGACTTGATCGTAAAACATGTTAAAATGTAACATGTAAAAATGTAACATGTGGAAATATAAGAAGTTAAAATGTAACATGTTAAAATGTAACGTGTTAAAATGTAACATTTTAAAATGTAACATGCTTAAATGTAACGTGTTAAAATGTAACATATTAAAATGTAACATGTAAAATTGTAACCTTTTAAAATGTAACATGCTTAAAGGTAACTTGTTAAAATGTAACATATTAAAAACGTTATGAGTACTGGTATGAGTAAAAGTTTTTATGTCAGCTTGGTGGTTGAGTGATTATAGTACTGCTGTAATCAGAAGGTAGCTGGTTTGATTCTATGTTACTTTGTTTGTATTACCCGTCACTAGTTTGGTATTACTAATTTAATTAATCTTTGTCACAGGTGTACGAGGCTGCTGGGCTGGCCAATGCTGACAGTTTTATCCGACAGTTCCCTGATGGCTACAGTACCATTCTGGGGGAGAGAGGAGTTACCGTGTCTGGGGGCCAGAAACAGAGGATAGCTATCGCCCGCGCTCTACTGAAAATCCCATCCATCCTCATACTAGACGAGGCTACCAGGTCAGTTGCAAGGGAAAGACTTGATCATAAAAAATGTTAAAATGTAACATGTAAATATGTAAAATGTAAAAATGTAGACGACGACGACGACGACGACGACGACGACGACGACGACGACGACGACGACGACGACGACGACGACGACGACGACGACGACGACGACGACGACGACGACGACGACGACGACGACGACGACGACGACGACGACGACGACGACGACGACGACGACGACGACGACGACGACGACGACGACGACGACGACGACGACGACGACGACGACGACGACGACGACGACGACGACGACGACGACGACGACGACGACGACGACGACGACGACGACGACGACGACGACGACGACGACGACGACGACGACGACGACGACGACGACGACGACGACGACGACGACGACGACGACGACGACGACGACGACGACGACGACGACGACGACGACGACGACGACGACGACGACGACGACGACGACGACGACGACGACGACGACGACGACGACGACGACGACGACGACGACGACGACGACGACGACGACGACGACGACGACGACGACGACGACGACGACGACGACGACGACGACGACGACGACGACGACGACGGTTTTTATGTCAGCTTGGTGGTTGAGTGATTATAGTACTGCTGTACTCGCCTTGTAATTAGAAGGTAGCTGGTTTGATTCTATGTTACTTTGTTTGTATTACCTGTCACTAGTTTGGTATTACTAATTTAATTAATCTTTGTCACAGGTGTACGAGGCTGCTGGGCTGGCCAATGCTGACAGTTTTATCCGACAGTTCCCTGATGGCTACAGTACCATTCTGGGGGAGAGAGGAGTTACCGTGTCTGGGGGCCAGAAACAGAGGATAGCTATCGCCCGCGCTCTACTGAAAATCCCATCCATCCTCATACTAGACGAGGCTACCAGGTCAGTTGCAAGGGAATGACTTGATCGTAAAACATGTTAAAATGTAACATGTAAAAATGTAACATGTGGAAATATAAGAAGTTAAAATGTAACATGTTAAAATGTAACGTGTTAAAATGTAACATTTTAAAATGTAACATGCTTAAATGTAACGTGTTAAAATGTAACATATTAAAATGTAACATGTAAAAATGTAACATGTAAAATTGTAACCTTTTAAAATGTAACATGCTTAAAGGTAACTTGTTAAAATGTAACACATTAAAAACGTTATGAGTACTGGTATGAGTAAAAGTTTTTATGTCAGCTTGGTGGTTGAGTGATTATAGTACTGCTGTACTCGCCTTGTAATTAGAAGGTAGCTGGTTTGATTCTATGTTACTTTGTTTGTATTACCTGTCACTAGTTTGGTATTACTAATTTAATTAATCTTTGTCACAGGTGTACGAGGCTGCTGGGCTGGCCAATGCTGACAGTTTTATCCGACAGTTCCCTGTTGGCTACAGTACCATTCTGGGGGAGAGAGGAGTTACCGTGTCTGGGGGCCAGAAACAGAGGATAGCTATCGCCCGCGCTCTACTGAAAATCCCATCCATCCTCATAGTAGACGAGGCTACCAGGTCGGTTGCAAGGGAATGACTTGATCGTAAAACATGTTAAAATGTAACATGTAAAAATGTAACATGTGGAAATATAAGAAGTTAAAATGTAACATGTTAAAATGTAACGTGTTAAAATGTAACATTTTAAAATGTAACATGCTTAAATGTAACGTGTTAAAATGTAACATATTAAAATGTAACATGTAAAAATGTAACATGTAAAATTGTAACCTTTTAAAATGTAACATGCTTAAAGGTAACTTGTTAAAATGTAACATATTAAAAACGTTATGAGTACTGGTATGAGTAAAAGTTTTTATGTCAGCTTGGTGGTTGAGTGATTATAGTACTGCTGTAATCTGAAGGTAGCTGGTTTGATTCTATGTTACTTTGTTTGTATTACCTGTCACTAGTTTGGTATTACTAATTTAATTAATCTTTGTCACAGGTGTACGAGGCTGCTGGGCTGGCCAATGCTGACAGTTTTATCCGACAGTTCCCTGTTGGCTACAGTACCATTCTGGGGGAGAGAGGAGTTACCGTGTCTGGGGGCCAGAAACAGAGGATAGCTATCGCCCGCGCTCTACTGAAAATCCCATCCATCCTCATAGTAGACGAGGCTACCAGGTCAGTTGCAAGGGAATGACTTGATCGTAAAACATGTTAAAATGTAACATGTAAAAATGAAACATGTGGAAATATAAGAAGTTAAAATGTAACATGTTAAAATGTAACGTGTTAAAATGTAACATTTTAAAATGTAACATGCTTAAATGTAACGTGTTAAAATGTAACATATTAAAATGTAACATGTAAAAATGTAACATGTAAAATTGTAACCTTTTAAAATGTAACATGCTTAAAGGTAACTTGTTAAAATGTAACATATTAAAAACGTTATGAGTACTGGTATGAGTAAAAGTTTTTATGTCAGCTTGGTGGTTGAGTGATTATAGTACTGCTGTAATCAGAAGGTAGCTGGTTTGATTCTATGTTACTTTGTTTGTATTACCCGTCACTAGTTTGGTATTACTAATTTAATTAATCTTTGTCACAGGTGTATGAGGCTGCTGGGCTGGCCAATGCTGACAGTTTTATCCGACAGTTCCCTGATGGCTACAGTACCATTCTGGGGGAGAGAGGAGTTACCGTGTCTGGGGGCCAGAAACAGAGGATAGCTATCGCCCGCGCTCTACTGAAAATCCCATCCATCCTCATACTAGACGAGGCTACCAGGTCAGTTGCAAGGGAAAGACTTGATCATAAAAAATGTTAAAATGTAACATGTAAATATGTAAAATGTAAAAATGTAGACGACGACGACGACGACGACGACGACGACGACGACGACGACGACGACGACGACGACGACGACGACGACGACGACGACGACGACGACGACGACGACGACGACGACGACGACGACGACGACGACGACGACGACGACGACGACGACGACGACGACGACGACGACGACGACGACGACGACGACGACAACGACGACGACGACGACGACGACGACGACGACGACGACGACGACGACGACGACGACGACGACGACGACGACGACGACGACGACGACGACGACGACGACGACGACGACGGCGACGACGACGACGACGACGACGACGACGACGACGACGACGACGGTTTTTATGTCAGCTTGGTGGTTGAGTGATTATAGTACTGCTGTACTCGCCTTGTAATTAGAAGGTAGCTGGTTTGATTCTATGTTACTTTGTTTGTATTACCTGTCACTAGTTTGGTATTACTAATTTAATTAATCTTTGTCACAGGTGTACGAGGCTGCTGGGCTGGCCAATGCTGACAGTTTTATCCGACAGTTCCCTGATGGCTACAGTACCATTCTGGGGGAGAGAGGAGTTACCGTGTCTGGGGGCCAGAAACAGAGGATAGCTATCGCCCGCGCTCTACTGAAAATCCCATCCATCCTCATACTAGACGAGGCTACCAGGTCAGTTGCAAGGGAATGACTTGATCGTAAAACATGTTAAAATGTAACATGTAAAAATGTAACATGTGGAAATATAAGAAGTTAAAATGTAACATGTTAAAATGTAACGTGTTAAAATGTAACATTTTAAAATGTAACATGCTTAAATGTAACGTGTTAAAATGTAACATATTAAAATGTAACATGTAAAAATGTAACATGTAAAATTGTAACCTTTTAAAATGTAACATGCTTAAAGGTAACTTGTTAAAATGTAACACATTAAAAACGTTATGAGTACTGGTATGAGTAAAAGTTTTTATGTCAGCTTGGTGGTTGAGTGATTATAGTACTGCTGTACTCGCCTTGTAATTAGAAGGTAGCTGGTTTGATTCTATGTTACTTTGTTTGTATTACCTGTCACTAGTTTGGTATTACTAATTTAATTAATCTTTGTCACAGGTGTACGAGGCTGCTGGGCTGGCCAATGCTGACAGTTTTATCCGACAGTTCCCTGTTGGCTACAGTACCATTCTGGGGGAGAGAGGAGTTACCGTGTCTGGGGGCCAGAAACAGAGGATAGCTATCGCCCGCGCTCTACTGAAAATCCCATCCATCCTCATAGTAGACGAGGCTACCAGGTCAGTTGCAAGGGAATGACTTGATCGTAAAACATGTTAAAATGTAACATGTAAAAATGAAACATGTGGAAATATAAGAAGTTAAAATGTAACATGTTAAAATGTAACGTGTTAAAATGTAACATTTTAAAATGTAACATGCTTAAATGTAACGTGTTAAAATGTAACATATTAAAATGTAACATGTAAAAATGTAACATGTAAAATTGTAACCTTTTAAAATGTAACATGCTTAAAGGTAACTTGTTAAAATGTAACATATTAAAAACGTTATGAGTACTGGTATGAGTAAAAGTTTTTATGTCAGCTTGGTGGTTGAGTGATTATAGTACTGCTGTAATCAGAAGGTAGCTGGTTTGATTCTATGTTACTTTGTTTGTATTACCCGTCACTAGTTTGGTATTACTAATTTAATTAATCTTTGTCACAGGTGTACGAGGCTGCTGGGCTGGCCAATGCTGACAGTTTTATCCGACAGTTCCCTGATGGCTACAGTACCATTCTGGGGGAGAGAGGAGTTACCGTGTCTGGGGGCCAGAAACAGAGGATAGCTATCGCCCGCGCTCTACTGAAAATCCCATCCATCCTCATACTAGACGAGGCTACCAGGTCAGTTGCAAGGGAAAGACTTGATCATAAAAAATGTTAAAATGTAACATGTAAATATGTAAAATGTAAAAATGTAGACGACGACGACGACGACGACGACGACGACGACGACGACGACGACGACGACGACGACGACGACGACGACGACGACGACGACGACGACGACGACGACGACGACGACGACGACGACGACGACGACGACGACGACGACGACGACGACGACGACGACGACGACGACGACGACGACGACGACGACGACGACGACGACGACGACGACGACGACGACGACGACGACGACGACGACGACGACGACGACGACGACGACGACGACGACGACGACGACGACGACGACGACGACGACGACGACGACGACGACGACGACGACGACGACGACGACGACGACGACGACGACGACGACGACGACGACGACGACGACGACGACGACGACGACGACGACGACGACGACGACGACGACGACGACGACGACGACGACGACGACGACGACGACGACGACGACGACGACGACGACGACGACGACGACGACGACGACGACGACGACGACGACGACGACGACGACGACGACGACGACGACGACGACGACGACGACGACGACGACGACGACGACGACGACGACGACGACGACGACGACGACGACGACGACGACGACGACGACGACGACGACGACGACGACGACGACGACGACGACGACGACGACGACGACGACGACGACGACGACGACGACGACGACGACGACGACGACGACGACGACGACGACGACGACGACGACGGTTTTTATGTCAGCTTGGTGGTTGAGTGATTATAGTACTGCTGTACTCGCCTTGTAATTAGAAGGTAGCTGGTTTGATTCTATGTTACTTTGTTTGTATTACCTGTCACTAGTTTGGTATTACTAATTTAATTCATCTTTGTCACAGGTGTACGAGGCTGCTGGGCTGGCCAATGCTGACAGTTTTATCCGACAGTTCCCTGATGGCTACAGTACCATTCTGGGGGAGAGAGGAGTTACCGTGTCTGGGGGCCAGAAACAGAGGATAGCTATCGCCCGCGCTCTACTGAAAATCCCATCCATCCTCATACTAGACGAGGCTACCAGGTCAGTTGCAAGGGAATGACTTGATCGTAAAACATGTTAAAATGTAACATGTAAAAATGTAACATGTGGAAATATAAGAAGTTAAAATGTAACATGTTAAAATGTAACGTGTTAAAATGTAACATTTTAAAATGTAACATGCTTAAATGTAACGTGTTAAAATGTAACATATTAAAATGTAACATGTAAAAATGTAACATGTAAAATTGTAACCTTTTAAAATGTAACATGCTTAAAGGTAACTTGTTAAAATGTAACACATTAAAAACGTTATGAGTACTGGTATGAGTAAAAGTTTTTATGTCAGCTTGGTGGTTGAGTGATTATAGTACTGCTGTACTCGCCTTGTAATTAGAAGGTAGCTGGTTTGATTCTATGTTACTTTGTTTGTATTACCTGTCACTAGTTTGGTATTACTAATTTAATTAATCTTTGTCACAGGTGTACGAGGCTGCTGGGCTGGCCAATGCTGACAGTTTTATCCGACAGTTCCCTGTTGGCTACAGTACCATTCTGGGGGAGAGAGGAGTTACCGTGTCTGGGGGCCAGAAACAGAGGATAGCTATCGCCCGCGCTCTACTGAAAATCCCATCCATCCTCATAGTAGACGAGGCTACCAGGTCAGTTGCAAGGGAATGACTTGATCGTAAAACATGTTAAAATGTAACATGTAAAAATGTAACATGTGGAAATATAAGAAGTTAAAATGTAACATGTTAAAATGTAACGTGTTAAAATGTAACATTTTAAAATGTAACATGCTTAAATGTAACGTGTTAAAATGTAACATATTAAAATGTAACATGTAAAAATGTAACATGTAAAATTGTAACCTTTTAAAATGTAACATGCTTAAAGGTAACTTGTTAAAATGTAACATATTAAAAACGTTATGAGTACTGGTATGAGTAAAAGTTTTTATGTCAGCTTGGTGGTTGAGTGATTATAGTACTGCTGTAATCAGAAGGTAGCTGGTTTGATTCTATGTTACTTTGTTTGTATTACCCGTCACTAGTTTGGTATTACTAATTTAATTAATCTTTGTCACAGGTGTACGAGGCTGCTGGGCTGGCCAATGCTGACAGTTTTATCCGACAGTTCCCTGATGGCTACAGTACCATTCTGGGGGAGAGAGGAGTTACCGTGTCTGGGGGCCAGAAACAGAGGATAGCTATCGCCCGCGCTCTACTGAAAATCCCATCCATCCTCATACTAGACGAGGCTACCAGGTCAGTTGCAAGGGAAAGACTTGATCATAAAAAATGTTAAAATGTAACATGTAAATATGTAAAATGTAAAAATGTAGACGACGACGACGACGACGACGACGACGACGACGACGACGACGACGACGACGACGACGACGACGACGACGACGACGACGACGACGACGACGACGACGACGACGACGACGACGACGACGACGACGACGACGACGACGACGACGACGACGACGACGACGACGACGACGACGACGACGACGACGACGACGACGACGACGACGACGACGACGACGACGACGACGACGACGACGACGACGACGACGACGACGACGACGACGACGACGACGACGACGACGACGACGACGACGACGACGACGACGACGACGACGACGACGACGACGACGACGACGACGACGACGACGACGACGACGACGACGACGACGACGACGACGACGACGACGACGACGACGACGACGACGACGACGACGACGACGACGACGACGACGACGACGACGACGACGACGACGACGACGACGACGACGACGACGACGACGACGACGACGACGACGACGACGACGACGACGACGGTTTTTATGTCAGCTTGGTGGTTGAGTGATTATAGTACTGCTGTACTCGCCTTGTAATTAGAAGGTAGCTGGTTTGATTCTATGTTACTTTGTTTGTATTACCTGTCACTAGTTTGGTATTACTAATTTAATTAATCTTTGTCACAGGTGTACGAGGCTGCTGGGCTGGCCAATGCTGACAGTTTTATCCGACAGTTCCCTGATGGCTACAGTACCATTCTGGGGGAGAGAGGAGTTACCGTGTCTGGGGGCCAGAAACAGAGGATAGCTATCGCCCGCGCTCTACTGAAAATCCCATCCATCCTCATACTAGACGAGGCTACCAGGTCAGTTGCAAGGGAATGACTTGATCGTAAAACATGTTAAAATGTAACATGTAAAAATGTAACATGTGGAAATATAAGAAGTTAAAATGTAACATGTTAAAATGTAACGTGTTAAAATGTAACATTTTAAAATGTAACATGCTTAAATGTAACGTGTTAAAATGTAACATATTAAAATGTAACATGTAAAAATGTAACATGTAAAATTGTAACCTTTTAAAATGTAACATGCTTAAAGGTAACTTGTTAAAATGTAACACATTAAAAACGTTATGAGTACTGGTATGAGTAAAAGTTTTTATGTCAGCTTGGTGGTTGAGTGATTATAGTACTGCTGTACTCGCCTTGTAATTAGAAGGTAGCTGGTTTGATTCTATGTTACTTTGTTTGTATTACCTGTCACTAGTTTGGTATTACTAATTTAATTAATCTTTGTCACAGGTGTACGAGGCTGCTGGGCTGGCCAATGCTGACAGTTTTATCCGACAGTTCCCTGTTGGCTACAGTACCATTCTGGGGGAGAGAGGAGTTACCGTGTCTGGGGGCCAGAAACAGAGGATAGCTATCGCCCGCGCTCTACTGAAAATCCCATCCATCCTCATAGTAGACGAGGCTACCAGGTCAGTTGCAAGGGAATGACTT
>NW_026543475.1:0-7500 GCF_028750875.1 Macrosteles quadrilineatus
TTACAGCAGTACTATAATCACTCAACCACCAAGCTGACATAAAAACTTTTACTCATACCAGTACTCATAACGTTTTTAATATGTTACATTTTAACAAGTTACCTTTAAGCATGTTACATTTTAAAAGGTTACAATTTTACATGTTACATTTTTACATGTTACATTTTAATATGTTACATTTTAACACGTTACATTTAAGCATGTTACATTTTAAAATGTTACATTTTAACACGTTACATTTTAACATGTTACATTTTAACTTCTTATATTTCCACATGTTACATTTTTACATGTTACATTTTAACATGTTTTACGATCAAGTCATTCCCTTGCAACTGACCTGGTAGCCTCGTCTAGTATGAGGATGGATGGGATTTTCAGTAGAGCGCGGGCGATAGCTATCCTCTGTTTCTGGCCCCCAGACACGGTAACTCCTCTCTCCCCCAGAATGGTACTGTAGCCATCAGGGAACTGTCGGATAAAACTGTCAGCATTGGCCAGCCCAGCAGCCTCGTACACCTGTGACAAAGATTAATTAAATTAGTAATACCAAACTAGTGACGGGTAATACAAACAAAGTAACATAGAATCAAACCAGCTACCTTCTGATTACAGCAGTACTATAATCACTCAACCACCAAGCTGACATAAAAACTTTTACTCATACCAGTACTCATAACGTTTTTAATGTGTTACATTTTAACAAGTTACCTTTAAGCATGTTACATTTTAAAAGGTTACAATTTTACATGTTACATTTTTACATGTTACATTTTAATATGTTACATTTTAACACGTTACATTTAAGCATGTTACATTTTAAAATGTTACATTTTAACACCGTACATTTTAACATGTTATATTTTAACTTCTTATATTTCCACATGTTACATTTTTACATGTTACATTTTAACATGTTTTACGATCAAGTCATTCCCTTGCAACTGACCTGGTAGCCTCGTCTAGTATGAGGATGGATGGGATTTTCAGTAGAGCGCTAAGAGCGCTTGTAGCGGCGATAGCTATCCTCTGTTTCTGGCCCCCAGACACGGTAACTCCTCTCTCCCCCAGAATGGTACTGTAGCCATCAGGGAACTGTCGGATAAAACTGTCAGCATTGGCCAGCCCAGCAGCCACGTACACCTGTGACAAAGATTAATTAAATTAGTAATACCAAACTCTGATTACAAGGCGAGTACAGCAGTACTATAATCGTCGTCGTCGTCGTCGTCGTCGTCGTCGTCGTCGTCGTCGTCGTCGTCGTCGTCGTCGTCGTCGTCGTCGTCGTCGTCGTCGTCGTCGTCGTCGTCGTCGTCGTCGTCGTCGTCGTCTTCTACATTTTTACATTTTACATATTTACATGTTACATTTTAACATTTTTTATGATCAAGTCTTTCCCTTGCAACTGACCTGGTAGCATCGTCTAGTATGAGGATGGATGGGATTTTCAGTAGAGCGCGGGCGATAGCTATCCTCTGTTTCTGGCCCCCAGACACGGTAACTCCTCTCTCCCCCAGAATGGTACTGTAGCCATCAGGGAACTGTCGGATAAAACTGTCAGCATTGGCCAGCCCAGCAGCCTCGTACACCTGTGACAAAGATTAATTAAATTAGTAATACCAAACTAGTGACGGGTAATACAAACAAAGTAACATAGAATCAAACCAGCTACCTTCTGATTACAGCAGTACTATAATCACTCAACCACCAAGCTGACATAAAAACTTTTACTCATACCAGTACTCATAACGTTTTTAATATGTTACATTTTAACAAGTTACCTTTAAGCATGTTACATTTTAAAAGGTTACAATTTTACATGTTACATTTTTACATGTTACATTTTAATATGTTACATTTTAACACGTTACATTTAAGCATGTTACATTTTAAAATGTTACATTTTAACACGTTACATTTTAACATGTTACATTTTAACTTCTTATATTTCCACATGTTACATTTTTACATGTTACATTTTAACATGTTTTACGATCAAGTCATTCCCTTGCAACTGACCTGGTAGCCTCGTCTAGTATGAGGATGGATGGGATTTTCAGTAGAGCGCGGGCGATAGCTATCCTCTGTTTCTGGCCCCCAGACACGGTAACTCCTCTCTCCCCCAGAATGGTACTGTAGCCATCAGGGAACTGTCGGATAAAACTGTCAGCATTGGCCAGCCCAGCAGCCTCGTACACCTGTGACAAAGATTAATTAAATTAGTAATACCAAACTAGTGACGGGTAATACAAACAAAGTAACATAGAATCAAACCAGCTACCTTCTGATTACAGCAGTACTATAATCACTCAACCACCAAGCTGACATAAAAACTTTTACTCATACCAGTACTCATAACGTTTTTAATATGTTACATTTTAACAAGTTACCTTTAAGCATGTTACATTTTAAAAGGTTACAATTTTACATGTTACATTTTTACATGTTACATTTTAATATGTTACATTTTAACACGTTACATTTAAGCATGTTACATTTTAAAATGTTACATTTTAACACGTTACATTTTAACATGTTACATTTTAACTTCTTATATTTCCACATGTTACATTTTTACATGTTACATTTTAACATGTTTTACGATCAAGTCATTCCCTTGCAACTGACCTGGTAGCCTCGTCTAGTATGAGGATGGATGGGATTTTCAGTAGAGCGCGGGCGATAGCTATCTGTTTCTGGCCCCCAGACACGGTAACTCCTCTCTCCCCCAGAATGGTACTGTAGCCATCAGGGAACTGTCGGATAAAACTGTCAGCATTGGCCAGCCCAGCAGCCTCGTACACCTGTGACAAAGATTAATTAAATTAGTAATACCAAACTAGTGACGGGTAATACAAACAAAGTAACATAGAATCAAACCAGCTACCTTCTGATTACAGCAGTACTATAATCACTCAACCACCAAGCTGACATAAAAACTTTTACTCATACCAGTACTCATAACGTTTTTAATGTGTTACATTTTAACAAGTTACCTTTAAGCATGTTACATTTTAAAAGGTTACAATTTTACATGTTACATTTTTACATGTTACATTTTAATATGTTACATTTTAACACGTTACATTTAAGCATGTTACATTTTAAAATGTTACATTTTAACACCGTACATTTTAACATGTTATATTTTAACTTCTTATATTTCCACATGTTACATTTTTACATGTTACATTTTAACATGTTTTACGATCAAGTCATTCCCTTGCAACTGACCTGGTAGCCTCGTCTAGTATGAGGATGGATGGGATTTTCAGTAGAGCGCTAAGAGCGCTTGTAGCGGCGATAGCTATCCTCTGTTTCTGGCCCCCAGACACGGTAACTCCTCTCTCCCCCAGAATGGTACTGTAGCCATCAGGGAACTGTCGGATAAAACTGTCAGCATTGGCCAGCCCAGCAGCCACGTACACCTGTGACAAAGATTAATTAAATTAGTAATACCAAACTCTGATTACAAGGCGAGTACAGCAGTACTATAATCGTCGTCGTCGTCGTCGTCGTCGTCGTCGTCGTCGTCGTCGTCGTCGTCGTCGTCGTCGTCGTCGTCGTCGTCGTCGTCGTCGTCGTCGTCGTCGTCGTCGTCGTCGTCGTCGTCGTCGTCGTCGTCGTCGTCGTCGTCGTCGTCGTCGTCGTCGTCGTCGTCGTCGTCGTCGTCGTCGTCGTCGTCGTCGTCGTCGTCGTCGTCGTCGTCGTCGTCGTCGTCGTCGTCGTCGTCGTCGTCGTCGTCGTCGTCGTCGTCGTCGTCGTCGTCGTCGTCGTCGTCGTCGTCGTCGTCGTCGTCGTCGTCGTCGTCGTCGTCGTCGTCGTCGTCGTCGTCGTCGTCGTCGTCGTCGTCGTCGTCGTCGTCGTCGTCGTCGTCGTCGTCGTCGTCGTCGTCGTCGTCGTCGTCGTCGTCGTCGTCGTCGTCGTCGTCGTCGTCGTCGTCGTCGTCGTCGTCGTCGTCGTCGTCGTCGTCGTCGTCGTCGTCGTCGTCGTCGTCGTCGTCGTCGTCGTCGTCGTCGTCGTCGTCGTCGTCGTCGTCGTCGTCGTCGTCGTCGTCGTCGTCGTCGTCGTCGTCGTCGTCGTCGTCGTCGTCGTCGTCGTCGTCGTCTTCTACATTTTTACATTTTACATATTTACATGTTACATTTTAACATTTTTTATGATCAAGTCTTTCCCTTGCAACTGACCTGGTAGCATCGTCTAGTATGAGGATGGATGGGATTTTCAGTAGAGCGCGGGCGATAGCTATCCTCTGTTTCTGGCCCCCAGACACGGTAACTCCTCTCTCCCCCAGAATGGTACTGTAGCCATCAGGGAACTGTCGGATAAAACTGTCAGCATTGGCCAGCCCAGCAGCCTCGTACACCTGTGACAAAGATTAATTAAATTAGTAATACCAAACTAGTGACGGGTAATACAAACAAAGTAACATAGAATCAAACCAGCTACCTTCTGATTACAGCAGTACTATAATCACTCAACCACCAAGCTGACATAAAAACTTTTACTCATACCAGTACTCATAACGTTTTTAATATGTTACATTTTAACAAGTTACCTTTAAGCATGTTACATTTTAAAAGGTTACAATTTTACATGTTACATTTTTACATGTTACATTTTAATATGTTACATTTAAGCATGTTACATTTTAAAATGTTACATTTTAACACGTTACATTTTAACATGTTACATTTTAACTTCTTATATTTCCACATGTTACATTTTTACATGTTACATTTTAACATGTTTTACGATCAAGTCATTCCCTTGCAACTGACCTGGTAGCCTCGTCTAGTATGAGGATGGATGGGATTTTCAGTAGAGCGCGGGCGATAGCTATCCTCTGTTTCTGGCCCCCAGACACGGTAACTCCTCTCTCCCCCAGAATGGTACTGTAGCCATCAGGGAACTGTCGGATAAAACTGTCAGCATTGGCCAGCCCAGCAGCCTCGTACACCTGTGACAAAGATTAATTAAATTAGTAATACCAAACTAGTGACGGGTAATACAAACAAAGTAACATAGAATCAAACCAGCTACCTTCTGATTACAGCAGTACTATAATCACTCAACCACCAAGCTGACATAAAAACTTTTACTCATACCAGTACTCATAAGGTTTTTAATGTGTTACATTTTAACAAGTTACCTTTAAGCATGTTACATTTTAAAAGGTTACAATTTTACATGTTACATTTTTACATGTTACATTTTAATATGTTACATTTTAACACGTTACATTTAAGCATGTTACATTTTAAAATGTTACATTTTAACACCGTACATTTTAACATGTTATATTTTAACTTCTTATATTTCCACATGTTACATTTTTACATGTTACATTTTAACATGTTTTACGATCAAGTCATTCCCTTGCAACTGACCTGGTAGCCTCGTCTAGTATGAGGATGGATGGGATTTTCAGTAGAGCGCTAAGAGCGCTTGTAGCGGCGATAGCTATCCTCTGTTGTTTCTGGCCCCCAGACACGGTAACTCCTCTCTCCCCCAGAATGGTACTGTAGCCATCAGGGAACTGTCGGATAAAACTGTCAGCATTGGCCAGCCCAGCAGCCACGTACACCTGTGACAAAGATTAATTAAATTAGTAATACCAAACTCTGATTACAAGGCGAGTACAGCAGTACTATAATCGTCGTCGTCGTCGTCGTCGTCGTCGTCGTCGTCGTCGTCGTCGTCGTCGTCGTCGTCGTCGTCGTCGTCGTCGTCGTCGTCGTCGTCGTCGTCGTCGTCGTCGTCGTCGTCGTCGTCGTCGTCGTCGTCGTCGTCGTCGTCGTCGTCGTCGTCGTCGTCGTCGTCGTCGTCGTCGTCGTCGTCGTCGTCGTCGTCGTCGTCGTCGTCGTCGTCGTCGTCGTCTACATTTTTACATTTTACATATTTACATGTTACATTTTAACATTTTTTATGATCAAGTCTTTCCCTTGCAACTGACCTGGTAGCATCGTCTAGTATGAGGATGGATGGGATTTTCAGTAGAGCGCGGGCGATAGCTATCCTCTGTTTCTGGCCCCCAGACACGGTAACTCCTCTCTCCCCCAGAATGGTACTGTAGCCATCAGGGAACTGTCGGATAAAACTGTCAGCATTGGCCAGCCCAGCAGCCTCGTACACCTGTGACAAAGATTAATTAAATTAGTAATACCAAACTAGTGACGGGTAATACAAACAAAGTAACATAGAATCAAACCAGCTACCTTCTGATTACAGCAGTACTATAATCACTCAACCACCAAGCTGACATAAAAACTTTTACTCATACCAGTACTCATAACGTTTTTAATATGTTACATTTTAACAAGTTACCTTTAAGCATGTTACATTTTAAAAGGTTACAATTTTACATGTTACATTTTTACATGTTACATTTTAATATGTTACATTTTAACACGTTACATTTAAGCATGTTACATTTTAAAATGTTACATTTTAACACGTTACATTTTAACATGTTACATTTTAACTTCTTATATTTCCACATGTTACATTTTTACATGTTACATTTTAACATGTTTTACGATCAAGTCATTCCCTTGCAACTGACCTGGTAGCCTCGTCTAGTATGAGGATGGATGGGATTTTCAGTAGAGCGCGGGCGATAGCTATCCTCTGTTTCTGGCCCCCAGACACGGTAACTCCTCTCTCCCCCAGAATGGTACTGTAGCCATCAGGGAACTGTCGGATAAAACTGTCAGCATTGGCCAGCCCAGCAGCCTCGTACACCTGTGACAAAGATTAATTAAATTAGTAATACCAAACTAGTGACGGGTAATACAAACAAAGTAACATAGAATCAAACCAGCTACCTTCTGATTACAGCAGTACTATAATCACTCAACCACCAAGCTGACATAAAAACTTTTACTCATACCAGTACTCATAACGTTTTTAATATGTTACATTTTAACAAGTTACCTTTAAGCATGTTACATTTTAAAAGGTTACAATTTTACATGTTACATTTTTACATGTTACATTTTAATATGTTACATTTTAACACGTTACATTTAAGCATGTTACATTTTAAAATGTTACATTTTAACACGTTACATTTTAACATGTTACATTTTAACTTCTTATATTTCCACATGTTACATTTTTACATGTTACATTTTAACATGTTTTACGATCAAGTCATTCCCTTGCAACTGACCTGGTAGCCTCGTCTAGTATGAGGATGGATGGGATTTTCAGTAGAGCGCGGGCGATAGCTATCCTCTGTTTCTGGCCCCCAGACACGGTAACTCCTCTCTCCCCCAGAATGGTACTGTAGCCATCAGGGAACTGTCGGATAAAACTGTCAGCATTGGCCAGCCCAGCAGCCTCGTACACCTGTGACAAAGATTAATTAAATTAGTAATACCAAACTAGTGACGGGTAATACAAACAAAGTAACATAGAATCAAACCAGCTACCTTCTGATTACAGCAGTACTATAATCACTCAACCACCAAGCTGACATAAAAACTTTTACTCATA
>NW_026543475.1:12500-15000 GCF_028750875.1 Macrosteles quadrilineatus
CACGTTACATTTTAACATGTTACATTTTAACTTCTTATATTTCCACATGTTACATTTTTACATGTTACATTTTAACATGTTTTACGATCAAGTCATTCCCTTGCAACTGACCTGGTAGCCTCGTCTAGTATGAGGATGGATGGGATTTTCAGTAGAGCGCGGGCGATAGCTATCCTCTGTTTCTGGCCCCCAGACACGGTAACTCCTCTCTCCCCCAGAATGGTACTGTAGCCATCAGGGAACTGTCGGATAAAACTGTCAGCATTGGCCAGCCCAGCAGCCTCGTACACCTGTGACAAAGATTAATTAAATTAGTAATACCAAACTAGTGACGGGTAATACAAACAAAGTAACATAGAATCAAACCAGCTACCTTCTGATTACAGCAGTACTATAATCACTCAACCACCAAGCTGACATAAAAACTTTTACTCATACCAGTACTCATAACGTTTTTAATATGTTACATTTTAACAAGTTACCTTTAAGCATGTTACATTTTAAAAGGTTACAATTTTACATGTTACATTTTTACATGTTACATTTTAATATGTTACATTTTAACACGTTACATTTAAGCATGTTACATTTTAAAATGTTACATTTTAACACGTTACATTTTAACATGTTACATTTTAACTTCTTATATTTCCACATGTTACATTTTTACATGTTACATTTTAACATGTTTTACGATCAAGTCATTCCCTTGCAACTGACCTGGTAGCCTCGTCTAGTATGAGGATGGATGGGATTTTCAGTAGAGCGCGGGCGATAGCTATCCTCTGTTTCTGGCCCCCAGACACGGTAACTCCTCTCTCCCCCAGAATGGTACTGTAGCCATCAGGGAACTGTCGGATAAAACTGTCAGCATTGGCCAGCCCAGCAGCCTCGTACACCTGTGACAAAGATTAATTAAATTAGTAATACCAAACTAGTGACGGGTAATACAAACAAAGTAACATAGAATCAAACCAGCTACCTTCTGATTACAGCAGTACTATAATCACTCAACCACCAAGCTGACATAAAAACTTTTACTCATACCAGTACTCATAACGTTTTTAATATGTTACATTTTAACAAGTTACCTTTAAGCATGTTACATTTTAAAAGGTTACAATTTTACATGTTACATTTTTACATGTTACATTTTAATATGTTACATTTTAACACGTTACATTTAAGCATGTTACATTTTAAAATGTTACATTTTAACACGTTACATTTTAACATGTTACATTTTAACTTCTTATATTTCCACATGTTACATTTTTACATGTTACATTTTAACATGTTTTACGATCAAGTCATTCCCTTGCAACTGACCTGGTAGCCTCGTCTAGTATGAGGATGGATGGGATTTTCAGTAGAGCGCGGGCGATAGCTATCCTCTGTTTCTGGCCCCCAGACACGGTAACTCCTCTCTCCCCCAGAATGGTACTGTAGCCATCAGGGAACTGTCGGATAAAACTGTCAGCATTGGCCAGCCCAGCAGCCTCGTACACCTGTGACAAAGATTAATTAAATTAGTAATACCAAACTAGTGACGGGTAATACAAACAAAGTAACATAGAATCAAACCAGCTACCTTCTGATTACAGCAGTACTATAATCACTCAACCACCAAGCTGACATAAAAACTTTTACTCATACCAGTACTCATAACGTTTTTAATATGTTACATTTTAACAAGTTACCTTTAAGCATGTTACATTTTAAAAGGTTACAATTTTACATGTTACATTTTTACATGTTACATTTTAATATGTTACATTTTAACACGTTACATTTAAGCATGTTACATTTTAAAATGTTACATTTTAACACGTTACATTTTAACATGTTACATTTTAACTTCTTATATTTCCACATGTTACATTTTTACATGTTACATTTTAACATGTTTTACGATCAAGTCATTCCCTTGCAACTGACCTGGTAGCCTCGTCTAGTATGAGGATGGATGGGATTTTCAGTAGAGCGCGGGCGATAGCTATCCTCTGTTTCTGGCCCCCAGACACGGTAACTCCTCTCTCCCCCAGAATGGTACTGTAGCCATCAGGGAACTGTCGGATAAAACTGTCAGCATTGGCCAGCCCAGCAGCCTCGTACACCTGTGACAAAGATTAATTAAATTAGTAATACCAAACTAGTGACGGGTAATACAAACAAAGTAACATAGAATCAAACCAGCTACCTTCTGATTACAGCAGTACTATAATCACTCAACCACCAAGCTGACATAAAAACTTTTACTCATACCAGTACTCATAACGTTTTTAATATGTTACATTTTAACAAGTTACCTTTAAGCATGTTACATTTTAAAAGGTTACAATTTTACATGTTACATTTTTACATGTTACATTTTAATATGTTACATTTTAACACGTTACATTTAAGCATGTTACATTTTAAAATGTTACATTTTAACACGTTACATTTTAACATGTTACATTTTAACTTCTTATATTTCCACATGTTACATTTTTACATG
>NW_026543475.1:20000-27323 GCF_028750875.1 Macrosteles quadrilineatus
GTCGTCGTCGTCGTCGTCGTCGTCGTCGTCGTCGTCGTCGTCGTCGTCGTCGTCGTCGTCGTCGTCGTCGTCGTTAACTTCTTATATTTCCACATGTTACATTTTTACATGTTACATTTTAACATGTTTTACGATCAAGTCATTCCCTTGCAACTGACCTGGTAGCCTCGTCTAGTATGAGGATGGATGGGATTTTCAGTAGAGCGCGGGCGATAGCTATCCTCTGTTTCTGGCCCCCAGACACGGTAACTCCTCTCTCCCCCAGAATGGTACTGTAGCCATCAGGGAACTGTCGGATAAAACTGTCAGCATTGGCCAGCCCAGCAGCCTCGTACACCTGTGACAAAGATTAATTAAATTAGTAATACCAAACTAGTGACGGGTAATACAAACAAAGTAACATAGAATCAAACCAGCTACCTTCTGATTACAGCAGTACTATAATCACTCAACCACCAAGCTGACATAAAAACTTTTACTCATACCAGTACTCATAACGTTTTTAATATGTTACATTTTAACAAGTTACCTTTAAGCATGTTACATTTTAAAAGGTTACAATTTTACATGTTACATTTTTACATGTTACATTTTAATATGTTACATTTTAACACGTTACATTTAAGCATGTTACATTTTAAAATGTTACATTTTAACACGTTACATTTTAACATGTTACATTTTAACTTCTTATATTTCCACATGTTACATTTTTACATGTTACATTTTAACATGTTTTACGATCAAGTCATTCCCTTGCAACTGACCTGGTAGCCTCGTCTAGTATGAGGATGGATGGGATTTTCAGTAGAGCGCGGGCGATAGCTATCCTCTGTTTCTGGCCCCCAGACACGGTAACTCCTCTCTCCCCCAGAATGGTACTGTAGCCATCAGGGAACTGTCGGATAAAACTGTCAGCATTGGCCAGCCCAGCAGCCTCGTACACCTGTGACAAAGATTAATTAAATTAGTAATACCAAACTCTGATTACAAGGCGAGTACAGCAGTACTATAGTCGTCGTCGTCGTCGTCGTCGTCGTCGTCGTCGTCGTCGTCGTCGTCGTCGTCGTCGTCGTCGTCGTCGTCGTCGTCGTCGTCGTCGTCGTCGTCGTCGTCGTCGTCGTCGTCGTCGTCGTCGTCGTCGTCGTCGTCGTCGTCGTCGTCGTCGTCGTCGTCGTCGTCGTCGTCGTCGTCGTCGTCGTCGTCGTCGTCGTCGTCGTCGTCGTCGTCGTCGTCGTCGTCGTCGTCGTCGTCGTCGTCGTCGTCGTCGTCGTCGTCTTCTTCTTCTACATTTTTACATTTTACATATTTACATGTTACATTTTAACATTTTTTATGATCAAGTCTTTCCCTTGCAACTGACCTGGTAGGATCGTCTAGTATGAGGATGGATGGGATTTTCAGTAGAGCGCGGGCGATAGCTATCCTCTGTTTCTGGCCCCCAGACACGGTAACTCCTCTCTCCCCCAGAATGGTACTGTAGCCATCAGGGAACTGTCGGATAAAACTGTCAGCATTGGCCAGCCCAGCAGCCTCGTACACCTGTGACAAAGATTAATTAAATTAGTAATACCAAACTAGTGACGGGTAATACAAACAAAGTAACATAGAATCAAACCAGCTACCTTCTGATTACAGCAGTACTATAATCACTCAACCACCAAGCTGACATAAAAACTTTTACTCATACCAGTACTCATAACGTTTTTAATATGTTACATTTTAACAAGTTACCTTTAAGCATGTTACATTTTAAAAGGTTACAATTTTACATGTTACATTTTTACATGTTACATTTTAATATGTTACATTTTAACACGTTACATTTAAGCATGTTACATTTTAACACGTTACATTTTAACATGTTACATTTTAACTTCTTATATTTCCACATGTTACATTTTTACATGTTACATTTTAACATGTTTTACGATCAAGTCATTCCCTTGCAACTGACCTGGTAGCCTCATCTAGTATGAGGATGGATGGGATTTTCAGTAGAGCGCGGGCGATAGCTATCCTCTGTTTCTGGCCCCCAGACACGGTAACTCCTCTCTCCCCCAGAATGGTACTGTAGCCATCAGGGAACTGTCGGATAAAACTGTCAGCATTGGCCAGCCCAGCAGCCTCGTACACCTGTGACAAAGATTAATTAAATTAGTAATACCAAACTAGTGACGGGTAATACAAACAAAGTAACATAGAATCAAACCAGCTACCTTCTGATTACAGCAGTACTATAATCACTCAACCACCAAGCTGACATAAAAAGTTTTACTCATACCAGTACTCATAACGTTTTTAATATGTTACATTTTAACAAGTTACCTTTAAGCATGTTACATTTTAAAAGGTTACAATTTTACATGTTACATTTTTACATGTTACATTTTAATATGTTACATTTTAACACGTTACATTTAAGCATGTTACATTTTAAAATGTTACATTTTAACACGTTACATTTTAACATGTTACATTTTAACTTCTTATATTTCCACATGTTACATTTTTACATGTTACATTTTAACATGTTTTACGATCAAGTCATTCCCTTGCAACTGACCTGGTAGCCTCGTCTAGTATGAGGATGGATGGGATTTTCAGTAGAGCGCGGGCGATAGCTATCCTCTGTTTCTGGCCCCCAGACACGGTAACTCCTCTCTCCCCCAGAATGGTACTGTAGCCATCAGGGAACTGTCGGATAAAACTGTCAGCATTGGCCAGCCCAGCAGCCTCGTACACCTGTGACAAAGATTAATTAAATTAGTAATACCAAACTAGTGACGGGTAATACAAACAAAGTAACATAGAATCAAACCAGCTACCTTCTGATTACAGCAGTACTATAATCACTCAACCACCAAGCTGACATAAAAACTTTTACTCATACCAGTACTCATAACGTTTTTAATGTGTTACATTTTAACAAGTTACCTTTAAGCATGTTACATTTTAAAAGGTTACAATTTTACATGTTACATTTTTACATGTTACATTTTAATATGTTACATTTTAACATGTTACATTTAAGCATGTTACATTTTAACACCGTACATTTTAACATGTTACATTTTAACTTCTTATATTTCCACATGTTACATTTTTACATGTTACATTTTAACATGTTTTACGATCAAGTCATTCCCTTGCAACTGACCTGGTAGCCTCGTCTAGTATGAGGATGGATGGGATTTTCAGTAGAGCGCTAAGAGCGCTTGTAGCGGCGATAGCTATCCTCTGTTTCTGGCCCCCAGACACGGTAACTCCTCTCTCCCCAGAATGGTACTGTAGCCATCAGGGAACTGTCGGATAAAACTGTCAGCATTGGCCAGCCCAGCAGCCACGTACACCTGTGACAAAGATTAATTAAATTAGTAATACCAAACTCTGATTACAAGGCGAGTACAGCAGTACTATAGTCGTCGTCGTCGTCGTCGTCGTCGTCGTCGTCGTCGTCGTCGTCGTCGTCGTCGTCGTCGTCGTCGTCGTCGTCGTCGTCGTCGTCGTCGTCGTCGTCGTCGTCGTCGTCGTCGTCGTCGTCGTCGTCGTCGTCGTCGTCGTCGTCGTCGTCGTCGTCGTCGTCGTCGTCGTCGTCGTCGTCGTCGTCGTCGTCGTCGTCGTCGTCGTCGTCGTCGTCGTCGTCGTCGTCGTCGTCGTCGTCGTCGTCGTCGTCGTCGTCGTCGTCGTCGTCGTCGTCGTCGTCGTCGTCGTCGTCGTCGTCGTCGTCGTCGTCGTCGTCGTCGTCGTCGTCGTCGTCGTCGTCGTCGTCGTCGTCGTCGTCGTCGTCGTCGTCGTCGTCGTCGTCGTCGTCGTCGTCGTCGTCGTCGTCGTCGTCGTTAACTTCTTATATTTCCACATGTTACATTTTTACATGTTACATTTTAACATGTTTTACGATCAAGTCATTCCCTTGCAACTGACCTGGTAGCCTCGTCTAGTATGAGGATGGATGGGATTTTCAGTAGAGCGCGGGCGATAGCTATCCTCTGTTTCTGGCCCCCAGACACGGTAACTCCTCTCTCCCCCAGAATGGTACTGTAGCCATCAGGGAACTGTCGGATAAAACTGTCAGCATTGGCCAGCCCAGCAGCCTCGTACACCTGTGACAAAGATTAATTAAATTAGTAATACCAAACTAGTGACGGGTAATACAAACAAAGTAACATAGAATCAAACCAGCTACCTTCTGATTACAGCAGTACTATAATCACTCAACCACCAAGCTGACATAAAAACTTTTACTCATACCAGTACTCATAACGTTTTTAATATGTTACATTTTAACAAGTTACCTTTAAGCATGTTACATTTTAAAAGGTTACAATTTTACATGTTACATTTTTACATGTTACATTTTAATATGTTACATTTTAACACGTTACATTTAAGCATGTTACATTTTAAAATGTTACATTTTAACACGTTACATTTTAACATGTTACATTTTAACTTCTTATATTTCCACATGTTACATTTTTACATGTTACATTTTAACATGTTTTACGATCAAGTCATTCCCTTGCAACTGACCTGGTAGCCTCGTCTAGTATGAGGATGGATGGGATTTTCAGTAGAGCGCGGGCGATAGCTATCCTCTGTTTCTGGCCCCAGACACGGTAACTCCTCTCTCCCCCAGAATGGTACTGTAGCCATCAGGGAACTGTCGGATAAAACTGTCAGCATTGGCCAGCCCAGCAGCCTCGTACACCTGTGACAAAGATTAATTAAATTAGTAATACCAAACTCTGATTACAAGGCGAGTACAGCAGTACTATAGTCGTCGTCGTCGTCGTCGTCGTCGTCGTCGTCGTCGTCGTCGTCGTCGTCGTCGTCGTCGTCGTCGTCGTCGTCGTCGTCGTCGTCGTCGTCGTCGTCGTCGTCGTCGTCGTCGTCGTCGTCGTCGTCGTCGTCGTCGTCGTCGTCGTCGTCGTCGTCGTCGTCGTCGTCGTCGTCGTCGTCGTCGTCGTCGTCGTCGTCGTCGTCGTCGTCGTCGTCGTCGTCGTCGTCGTCGTCGTCGTCGTCGTCGTCGTCGTCGTCGTCGTCGTCGTCGTCGTCGTCGTCGTCGTCGTCTTCTTCTTCTACATTTTTACATTTTACATATTTACATGTTACATTTTAACATTTTTTATGATCAAGTCTTTCCCTTGCAACTGACCTGGTAGGATCGTCTAGTATGAGGATGGATGGGATTTTCAGTAGAGCGCGGGCGATAGCTATCCTCTGTTTCTGGCCCCCAGACACGGTAACTCCTCTCTCCCCCAGAATGGTACTGTAGCCATCAGGGAACTGTCGGATAAAACTGTCAGCATTGGCCAGCCCAGCAGCCTCGTACACCTGTGACAAAGATTAATTAAATTAGTAATACCAAACTAGTGACGGGTAATACAAACAAAGTAACATAGAATCAAACCAGCTACCTTCTGATTACAGCAGTACTATAATCACTCAACCACCAAGCTGACATAAAAACTTTTACTCATACCAGTACTCATACGTTTTTAATATGTTACATTTTAACAAGTTACCTTTAAGCATGTTACATTTTAAAAGGTTACAATTTTACATGTTACATTTTTACATGTTACATTTTAATATGTTACATTTTAACACGTTACATTTAAGCATGTTACATTTTAACACGTTACATTTTAACATGTTACATTTTAACTTCTTATATTTCCACATGTTACATTTTTACATGTTACATTTTAACATGTTTTACGATCAAGTCATTCCCTTGCAACTGACCTGGTAGCCTCATCTAGTATGAGGATGGATGGGATTTTCAGTAGAGCGCGGGCGATAGCTATCCTCTGTTTCTGGCCCCCAGACACGGTAACTCCTCTCTCCCCCAGAATGGTACTGTAGCCATCAGGGAACTGTCGGATAAAACTGTCAGCATTGGCCAGCCCAGCAGCCTCGTACACCTGTGACAAAGATTAATTAAATTAGTAATACCAAACTAGTGACGGGTAATACAAACAAAGTAACATAGAATCAAACCAGCTACCTTCTGATTACAGCAGTACTATAATCACTCAACCACCAAGCTGACATAAAAAGTTTTACTCATACCAGTACTCATAACGTTTTTAATATGTTACATTTTAACAAGTTACCTTTAAGCATGTTACATTTTAAAAGGTTACAATTTTACATGTTACATTTTTACATGTTACATTTTAATATGTTACATTTTAACACGTTACATTTAAGCATGTTACATTTTAAAATGTTACATTTTAACACGTTACATTTTAACATGTTACATTTTAACTTCTTATATTTCCACATGTTACATTTTTACATGTTACATTTTAACATGTTTTACGATCAAGTCATTCCCTTGCAACTGACCTGGTAGCCTCGTCTAGTATGAGGATGGATGGGATTTTCAGTAGAGCGCGGGCGATAGCTATCCTCTGTTTCTGGCCCCCAGACACGGTAACTCCTCTCTCCCCCAGAATGGTACTGTAGCCATCAGGGAACTGTCGGATAAAACTGTCAGCATTGGCCAGCCCAGCAGCCTCGTACACCTGTGACAAAGATTAATTAAATTAGTAATACCAAACTAGTGACGGGTAATACAAACAAAGTAACATAGAATCAAACCAGCTACCTTCTGATTACAGCAGTACTATAATCACTCAACCACCAAGCTGACATAAAAACTTTTACTCATACCAGTACTCATAACGTTTTTAATGTGTTACATTTTAACAAGTTACCTTTAAGCATGTTACATTTTAAAAGGTTACAATTTTACATGTTACATTTTTACATGTTACATTTTAATATGTTACATTTTAACATGTTACATTTAAGCATGTTACATTTTAACACCGTACATTTTAACATGTTACATTTTAACTTCTTATATTTCCACATGTTACATTTTTTACATGTTACATTTTAACATGTTTTACGATCAAGTCATTCCCTTGCAACTGACCTGGTAGCCTCGTCTAGTATGAGGATGGATGGGATTTTCAGTAGAGCGCTAAGAGCGCTTGTAGCGGCGATAGCTATCCTCTGTTTCTGGCCCCCAGACACGGTAACTCCTCTCTCCCCCAGAATGGTACTGTAGCCATCAGGGAACTGTCGGATAAAACTGTCAGCATTGCCAGCCCAGCAGCCACGTACACCTGTGACAAAGATTAATTAAATTACCAAACTAGTGACAGGTAATACAAACAAAGTAACGTAGAATCAAACCAGCTACCTTCTGATTACAAGGCGAGTACAGCAGTACTATAATCACTCAACCACCAAGCTGACATAAAAACCGTCGTCGTCGTCGTCGTCGTCGTCGTCGTCGTC
>NW_026543476.1:0-27306 GCF_028750875.1 Macrosteles quadrilineatus
TGTAAAAGTGTGTACAAGGGTGTACAAGTGTGTACAAGGTTGTACAAGTTTTTACAAGGTTGTACAAGTGTGTACAAGGGTGTAAAATCGTGTACAAGGATGTACAAGTTTGTACAAGTTTGTACAAGGTTGTACAAGTGTGTACAAGGATGTACAAGTTTGTACAAGGGTGTACAAGTGTGTACGATAAATAAAAGTGTGTACAAGTGTGTACAAGGCTGTACAAGTGTGTACAAGGCTGTACAAGTGTGTACAAGTTTGTACAAGGTGTACAAGGTTGTACAAGTGTGTACAAGGTTGTACAATTGTGTACAAGGCTGTACAATTTTGTACAAGGCTGTACAAGTGTGTACAAGGCTGTACAAGTGTGTACAAGGTTGTACAATTGTGTACAAGGCTGTACAATTGTGTACAAGGTTGTACAAGTGTGTACAAGGTTGTACAAGTGTGTACAAGGTTGTACAATTGTGTACAAGGCTGTACAAGTGTGTACAAGGTTGTACAAGTGTGTACAAGGTTGTACAAGTGTACAAGGTTGTACAATTGTGTGTCAGGTTGTACAAGTGTGTACAAGGTTTGTACAAGTGTGTACAAGGGTGTACAATCGTGTACAAGGATGTACAAGTTTGTACAAGTTTGAACAAGTTTGTACAAGGTTGTACAAGTGTGTACAAGGATGTACAAGTTTGTACAAGGGAGTACAAGTTTGTACAAGATTGTACAAGTGTTGTACTGGGTTGTACAAGTGTGTACAAGATTGTACAAGTTTTCACAAGGTTGTACAAGTGTGTACAAGGCGGTAAAATCGTGTACAAGGATGTACAAGTTTGTACAAGTTTGTACAAGGTTGTACAAGTGTGTACAAGGATGTACAAGTTTGTACAAGGGTGTACAAGTGTGTACGATAAGTAAAAGTGTGTACAAGGGTGTACAAGGTTGTACAAGTGTGTACAAGGTTGTACAATTGTGTACAAGGCTGTACAAGTGTGTACAAGGTTGTACAATTGTGTACAAGGCTGTACAAGTGTGTACAAGATTGTACAAGTGTGTACAAGGTTGTACAAGTGTGTACAAGGATGTACAAGTTTGTACAAGGATGTACAAGTGTGTACGATGTGTAAAAGTTTGTACAAGGGTGTACAAGGTTGTTCAAGTGTGTACAAGGTTGTACAATTGTGTACAAGGCTGTACAAGTGTGTACAAGGTTTTACAATTTTGTACAAGGCTGTACAAGTGTGTACAAGGTTGTACAAGTGTGTACAAGGCTGTACAATTGTGTACAAGGTTGTACAAGTGTGTACAAGGTTTGTACAAGTGTGTACAAGGTTGTACAATTGTGTACAAGGCTGTACAAGTGTGTACAAGGTTGTACAAGTGTTTACAAGGTTGTACAAGTGTGTACAAGGTTGTACAAGTGTTTACAAGGTTGTACAAGTGTGTACAAGGTTGTACAAGTGTGTACAAGGTTGTACAAGTGTGTACAAGGTTGTACAATTGTGTATCAGGTTGTACAAGTGTGTACAAGGTTGTACAAGTGTGTACAAGGTTGTACTATCGTGTACAAGGATGTACAAGTTTGTACAAGTTTGTACAAGTTTGTACAAGGTTTACAAGTGTGTACAAGGATGTACAAGTTTGTACAAGGGTGCACAAGTGTGTACAAGGGTGTACAATCGTGTACAAGCTTGTACAAGTGTGTACAAGGGTGTACAGGTTTTGTACAAGGTTGTACAAGGTTGTACAAGTGTGTACAAGGGTGTACAAATGTGTACAAGGATGTAAAAGTTTGTACAAGTGTGTACAAGTTTGTACAAGGTTGTACAAGTGTGTACAAGGTTTTACAATTGTGTACAAGGTTGTACAAGTGTGTACAAGGTTGTACAAGTGTGTACAAGGTTGTACAAGTGTGTACAAGGTTGTACAAGTGTGTACAACTTGTACAAGTGTGTACAAGCTTGTACAAGTGTGTACAAGGTTGTAAAAGTTTGAACAAGGTTGTACAAGTGTGTACAAGTTTGTACAAGTGTGTACAAGTTTGTACAAGGTTGTACAAATGTGTACAAGGGTGTACAAAAGTGTACAAGGGTGCACAAGTTTGAACAAAGGTGTACAAGTGTGTACAAGCTTGTACAAGTGTGTACAAGCTTGTACAAGTGTGTACAAGGGTGTACAGGTTTGTACAAGGTTGTACAAGTGTGTACAAGGGTGTACAAGTGTGTACAAGGTTGTACAAGTGTGTACAAGCTTGTACAAGTGTGTACAAGGGTGTACAAGTGTGTACAAGGTTGTACAAGTTTTTACATGGTTGTACAAGTGTGTACAAGGTTGTACAAGTGTGTACAAGGTTGTACAAGTGTGTACAAGGTTGTACAAGTGTGTACAAGGTTGTACAAGTGTGTACAAGGTTGTACAAGTGTGTACAAGGTTGTACAAGTGTGTACAAGGTTGTACAAGTGTGTACAAGGTTGTACAAGTGTGTACAAGGTTGTACAAGTGTGTACAAGGTTGTAAAAGTGTGTACAAGGGTGTACAAGTGTGTACAAGGTTGTACAAGTTTTTACAAGGTTGTACAAGTGTGTACAAGGGTGTAAAATCGTGTACAAGGATGTACAAGTTTGTACAAGTTTGTACAAGGTTGTACAAGTGTGTACAAGGATGTACAAGTTTGTACAAGGGTGTACAAGTGTGTACGATAAATAAAAGTGTGTACAAGTGTGTACAAGGCTGTACAAGTGTGTACAAGGCTGTACAAGTGTGTACAAGTTTGTACAAGGGTGTACAAGGTTGTACAAGTGTGTACAAGGTTGTACAATTGTGTACAAGGCTGTACAATTTTGTACAAGGCTGTACAAGTGTGTACAAGGCTGTACAAGTGTGTACAAGGTTGTACAAGTGTGTACAAGGTTGTACAAGTGTGTACAAGGTTGTACAATTGTGTACAAGGCTGTACAAGTGTGTACAAGTTTGTACAAGTGTGTACAAGGTTGTACAAGTGTGTACAAGGTTGTACAATTGTGTGTCAGGTTGTACAAGTGTGTACAAGGTTGTACAAGTGTGTACAAGGGTGTACAATCGTGTACAAGGATGTACAAGTTTGTACAAGTTTGTACAAGTTTGTACAAGGTTGTACAAGTGTGTACAAGGATGTACAAGTTTGTACAAGGGAGTACAAGTTTGTACAAGATTGTACAAGTGTGTACTGGGTTGTACAAGATTGTACAAGTGTGTACTGGGTTGTACAAGTGTGTACAAGATTGTATAAGTTTGTACAAGGTTTTACAAGTGTGTACAAGGGTGTACAAGTGTGTACAAATGTGTACAAGTTTTACAAGGTTGTACAAGTGTGTACAAGGTTGTACAAGTTGTGTACAATGTTGTACATGTGTGTACAAGGGTGTACAAGTTTTTACAAGGCTGTACAAGTGTGTACAAGGTTGTACAAGTGTGTACAAGGCTCTACAATTGTGTACAAGGTTGTACAAGTGTGTACAAGGTTGTACAAGTGTGTACAAGGTTGTACAATTGTGTACAAGGCTGTACAAGTGTGTACAAGGTTGTACAATTGTGTACAAGGCTGTACAAGTGTGTAAAAGGTTGTACAAGTGTGTACAAGGTTGTACAAGTGTGTACAAGGTTGTACAAGTATGTACAAGGTTGTACAAGTGTGTACAAGGTTGTACAAGTGTGTACGAGGTTGTACAATTGTGTACAAGGTTGTACAAGTGTGTACAAGGTTGTACAATTGTGTACAAGGCTGTACAAGTGTGTACAAGGTTGTACAAGGTTGTACAAGTGTGTACAAGGGTGTACAAGTTTTAACAAGGTTGTACAAGTGTGTACAAGGTTGTACAAGTGTGTACAAGGCTGTACAATTGTGTACAAGGTTGTACAAGTGTGTACAAGGTTGTACAAGTGTGTACAAGGTTGTACAATTGTGTACAAGGCTGTACAAGTGTGTACAAGGTTGTACAAGTGTGTACAAGGCTGTACAATTGTGTACAAGGTTGTACAAGTGTGTACAAGGTTGTACAAGTGTGTACAAGGTTGTACAATTGTGTACAAGACTGTACAAGTGTGTACAAAGTTGTGCAAGTGTGTACAAGGTTGTACAAGTGTGTACAAGGTTGTACAATTGTGTACAAGGTTGTACAAGTGTGTACAAGGTTGTACAAGTGTGTACAAGGGTGTACAATCGTGTACAAGGATGTGCAAGTTTGTACAAGATTGTACAAGTGTGTACTGGGTTGTACAAGTGTGTACAAGATTGTATAAGTTTGTACAAGGTTGTACAAGTGTGTACAAGGGTGTACAAGTGTGTACAAATGTGTACAAGTGTGTACAGGGGTGTACAAGTTTGTACAAGGGTGTACAAGTTTTACAAGGTTGTACAAGTGTGTACAAGGTTGTACAAGTTGTGTACTGGGTTGTACAAGTGTGTACAAGATTGTATAAGTTTGTACAAGGTTGTACAAGTGTGTACAAGGGTGTACAAGTGTGTACAAATGTGTACAAGTGTGTACAGGGGTGTACAAGTTTGTACAAGGGTGTACAAGTTTTACAAGGTTGTACAAGTGTGTACAAGGTTGTACAAGTTGTGTACAAGGTTATACATGTGTGTACAAGGGTGTACAAGTGTGTACAAGGTTGTACAAGTGTGTACAAGCTTGTACAAGTGTGTACAAGGGTGTACAAGTGTGTACAAGGTTGTACAAGTTTTCACAAGGTTGTACAAGTGTCTACAAGGCGGTAAAATCGTGTACAAGGATGTACAAGTTTGTACAAGTTTGTACAAGGTTGTACAAGTGTGTACAAGGATGTACAAGTTTGTACAAGGGTGTACAAGTGTGTACGATAAGTAAAAGTGTGTACAAGGGTGTACAAGGTTGTACAAGTGTGTACAAGGTTGTACAATTGTGTACAAGGCTGTACAAGTGTGTACAAGGTTGTACAATTGTGTACAAGGCTGTACAAGTGTGTACAAGATTGTACAAGTGTGTACAAGGTTGTACAAGTGTGTACAAGGATGTACAAGTTTGTACAAGGATGTACAAGTGTGTACGATGTGTAAAAGTTTGTACAAGGGTGTACAAGGTTGTTCAAGTGTGTACAAGGTTGTACAATTGTGTACAAGGCTGTACAAGTGTGTACAAGGTTTTACAATTTTGTACAAGGCTGTACAAGTGTGTACAAGGTTGTACAAGTGTGTACAAGGCTGTACAATTGTGTACAAGGTTGTACAAGTGTGTACAAGGTTGTACAAGTGTGTACAAGGTTGTACAATTGTGTACAAGGCTGTACAAGTGTGTACAAGGTTGTACAAGTGTTTACAAGGTTGTACAAGTGTGTACAAGGTTGTACAAGTGTTTACAAGGTTGTACAAGTGTGTACAAGGTTGTACAAGTGTGTACAAGGTTGTACAAGTGTGTACAAGGTTGTACAATTGTGTATCAGGTTGTACAAGTGTGTACAAGGTTGTACAAGTGTGTACAAGGTTGTACTATCGTGTACAAGGATGTACAAGTTTGTACAAGTTTGTACAAGTTTGTACAAGTTTGTACAAGGTTTTACAAGTGTGTACAAGGATGTACAAGTTTGTACAAGGGTGCACAAGTGTGTACAAGGGTGTACAATCGTGTACAAGCTTGTACAAGTGTGTACAAGGGTGTACAGGTTTGTACAAGGTTGTACAAGGTTGTACAAGTGTGTACAAGGGTGTACAAATGTGTACAAGGATGTAAAAGTTTGTACAAGTGTGTACAAGTTTGTACAAGGTTGTACAAGTGTGTACAAGGTTGTACAAGTGTGTACAAGGTTGTACAAGTGTGTACAAGGTTGTACAAGTGTGTACAAGGTTGTACAAGTGTGTACAAGGTTGTACAAGTGTGTACAACTTGTACAAGTGTGTACAAGCTTGTACAAGTGTGTACAAGGTTGTAAAAGTTTGAACAAGGTTGTACAAGTGTGTACAAGTTTGTACAAGTGTGTACAAGTTTGTACAAGGTTGTACAAATGTGTACAAGGGTGTACAAAAGTGTACAAGGGTGCACAAGTTTGAACAAAGGTGTACAAGTGTGTACAAGCTTGTACAAGTGTGTACAAGCTTGTACAAGTGTGTACAAGGGTGTACAGGTTTGTACAAGGTTGTACAAGTGTGTACAAGGGTGTACAAGTGTGTACAAGGTTGTACAAGTGTGTACAAGCTTGTACAAGTGTGTACAAGGGTGTACAAGTGTGTACAAGGTTGTACAAGTTTTTACATGGTTGTACAAGTGTGTACAAGGTTGTACAAGTGTGTACAAGGTTGTACAAGTGTGTACAAGGTTGTACAAGTGTGTACAAGGTTGTACAAGTGTGTACAAGGTTGTACAAGTGTGTACAAGGTTGTACAAGTGTGTACAAGGTTGTACAAGTGTGTACAAGTTGTACAAGTGTGTACAAGGTTGTACAAGTGTGTACAAGGTTGTACAAGTGTGTACAAGGTTGTAAAAGTGTGTACAAGGGTGTACAAGTGTGTACAAGGTTGTACAAGTTTTTACAAGGTTGTACAAGTGTGTACAAGGGTGTAAAATCGTGTACAAGGATGTACAAGTTTGTACAAGTTTGTACAAGGTTGTACAAGTGTGTACAAGGATGTACAAGTTTGTACAAGGGTGTACAAGTGTGTACGATAAATAAAAGTGTGTACAAGTGTGTACAAGGCTGTACAAGTGTGTACAAGGCTGTACAAGTGTGTACAAGTTTGTACAAGGGTGTACAAGGTTGTACAAGTGTGTACAAGGTTGTACAATTGTGTACAAGGCTGTACAATTTTGTACAAGGCTGTACAAGTGTGTACAAGGCTGTACAAGTGTGTACAAGGTTGTACAATTGTGTACAAGGCTGTACAATTGTGTACAAGGTTGTACAAGTGTGTACAAGGTTGTACAAGTGTGTACAAGGTTGTACAATTGTGTACAAGGCTGTACAAGTGTGTACAAGGTTGTACAAGTGTGTACAAGGTTGTACAAGTGTGTACAAGGTTGTACAATTGTGTGTCAGGTTGTACAAGTGTGTACAAGGTTGTACAAGTGTGTACAAGGGTGTACAATCGTGTACAAGGATGTACAAGTTTGTACAAGTTTGTACAAGTTTGTACAAGGTTGTACAAGTGTGTACAAGGATGTACAAGTTTGTACAAGGGAGTACAAGTTTGTACAAGATTGTACAAGTGTGTACTGGGTTGTACAAGTGTGTACAAGATTGTATAAGTTTGTACAAGGTTTTACAAGTGTGTACAAGGGTGTACAAGTGTGTACAAATGTGTACAAGTTTTACAAGGTTGTACAAGTGTGTACAAGGTTGTACAAGTTGTGTACAATGTTGTACATGTGTGTACAAGGGTGTACAAGTTTTTACAAGGCTGTACAAGTGTGTACAAGGTTGTACAAGGCTGTACAAGGCTGTACAAGTGTGTACAAGGTTGTACAAGTTTGTACAAGTGTGTACAAGGGTGTACAAGTTTTTACAAGGTTGTACAAGTGTGTACAAGGTTGTACAAGTGTGTACAAGGCTGTACAATTGTGTACAAGGTTGTACAAGTGTGTACAAGGTTGTACAAGTGTGTACAAGGTTGTACAATTGTGTACAAGGCTGTACAAGTGTGTACAAGGTTGTACAAGTGTGTACAAGGCTGTACAATTGTGTACAAGGTTGTACAAGTGTGTACAAGGTTGTACAAGTGTGTACAAGGTTGTACAATTGTGTACAAGGCTGTACAAGTCTGTTCAAGGTTGTACAAGTGTGTACAAGGTTGTACAAGTGTGTACAAGGGTGTACAATTGTGTACAAGGATGTTCAAGGTTGTACAAGGTTGTACAAGTGTGTACAAGGATGTACAAGTTTGTACAAGGGCTGTACAAGTGTGAACGATGTGTAAAAGTTTGTACAAGGGTGTACAAGTTTGTACAAGTGTGTACAAGGTTGTACAATTGTGTACAAGGTTGTACAAGTGTGTACAAGGTTGTACAAGTGTGTACAAGGTTGTACAAGTGTGTACAAGGTTGTACAAGTGTGTACAAGGTTGTACAAGTGTGTACAAGGTTGTACAAGTGTGTACAAGGTTGTACAAGTGTGTACAAGGGTGTACAAGTGTGTACAAGGTTGTACAAGTTTTTACAAGGTTGTACAAGTGTGTACAAGGGTGTAAAATCGTGTACAAGGATGTACAAGTTTGTACAAGTGTGTACAAGGATGTACAAGTTTGTACAAGGGTGTACAAGTGTGTACGATAAGTAAAAGTGTGTACAAGGGTGTACAAGGTTGTACAAGTGTGTACAAGGTTGTACAATTGTGTACAAGGCTGTACAACTGTGTACAAGGTTGTACAATTGTGTACAAGGATGTACAAGTGTGTACAAGGTTGTACAAGTGTGTACAAGGTTGTACAAGTGTGTACAAGGATGTACAAGTTTGTACAAGGGTGTACAAGTGTGTACGATGTGTAAAAGTTTGTACAAGGGTGTACAAGGTTGTACAAGTGTGTACAAGGTTGTACAATTGTGTACAAGGCTGTACAATTTTGTACAAGGCTGTACAAGTGTGTACAAGGCTGTACAAGTGTGTACAAGGTTGTACAATTGTGTACAAGGCTGTACAATTGTGTACAAGGTTGTACAAGTGTGTACAAGGTTGTACAAGTGTGTACAAGGTTGTACAATTGTGTACAAGGCTGTACAAGTGTGTACAAGGTTGTACAAGTGTGTACAAGGTTGTACAAGTGTGTACAAGGTTGTACAATTGTGTGTCAGGTTGTACAAGTGTGTACAAGGTTGTACAAGTGTGTACAAGGGTGTACAATCGTGTACAAGGATGTACAAGTTTGTACAAGTTTGTACAAGTTTGTACAAGGTTGTACAAGTGTGTACAAGGATGTACAAGTTTGTACAAGGGAGTACAAGTTTGTACAAGATTGTACAAGTGTGTACTGGGTTGTACAAGTGTGTACAAGATTGTATAAGTTTGTACAAGGTTGTACAAGTGTGTACAAGGGTGTACAAGTGTGTACAAATGTGTACAAGTTTTACAAGGTTGTACAAGTGTGTACAAGTTTGTACAAGTTGTGTACAAGGTTGTACATGTGTGTACAAGGGTGTACAAGTTTTTACAAGGCTGTATAAGTGTGTACAAGGTTGTACAAGGTTGTACAAGGCTGTACAAGTGTGTACAAGGTTGTACAAGGTTGTACAAGTGTGTACAAGGGTGTACAAGTTTTTACAAGGTTGTACAAGTGTGTACAAGGTTGTACAAGTGTGTACAAGGCTGTACAATTGTGTACAAGGTTGTACAAGTGTGTACAAGGTTGTACAAGTGTGTACAAGGTTGTACAATTGTGTACAAGGCTGTACAAGTGTGTACAAGGTTGTACAAGTGTGTACAAGGCTGTACAATTGTGTACAAGGTTGTACAAGTGTGTACAAGGTTGTACAAGTGTGTACAAGGTTGTACAATTGTGTACAAGGCTGTACAAGTGTGTTCAAGGTTGTACAAGTGTGTACAAGGTTGTACAAGTGTGTACAAGGGTGTACAATTGTGTACAAGGATGTTCAAGTGTGTACAAGGTTGTACAAGTGTGTACAAGGATGTACAAGTTTGTACAAGGGCTGTACAAGTGTGTACGATGTGTAAAAGTTTGTACAAGGGTGTACAAGTTTGTACAAGTGTGTACAAGGTTGTACAATTGTGTACAAGGCTGTACAAGTGTTTACAAGGTTGTACAATTTTGTACAAGGCTGTACAAGTGTGTACAAGGTTGTACAAGTGTGTACAAGGCTGTACAAGTGTGTACAAGGTTGTACAATTGTGTACAAGGCTGTACAAGTGTGTACAAGGTTGTACAAGTGTGTACAAGGTTGTAAAAGTGTGTACAAGGTTGTACAATTGTGTACAAGGTTGTACAAGTGTGTACAAGGTTGTACAAGTGTGTACAAGGGTGTACAAGTGTGTACAAGGTTGTACAAGTGTGTACAAGGTTGTACAAGTGTGTACAAGCTTTTACAAGTGTGTACAAGGGTGTACAAGTGTGTACAAGTTTGTACAAGTTTGTACAAGGTTGTACAAGTGTGTACAAGGTTATACAATTGTGTACAAGGTTGTACAAGTGTGTACAAGGTTGTACAAGTGTGTACAAGGTTGTACAAGTGTGTACAAGCTTTTACAAGTGTGTACAAGGGTGTACAAGTGTGTACAAGTTTGTACAAGTTTGTACAAGGTTGTACAAGTGTGTACAAGGTTGTACAAGTGTGTACAAGGTTGTACAAGTGTGTACAAGGTTGTACAAGTGTGTACAAGGTTGTACAAGTGTGTACAAGTTTTTAAATTGTGTACATGGGTGTACAATTGTGTACAAGGCTGTACAAGTGTGTACAAGGTTGTACAAGTGTGTACAAGGTTGTAACAGGGGGTACAAGTTTGTACAAGTGTGTACAAGGTTGTACAAGTGTGTACAAGGGTGTACAGGTTTGTACAATGTTGTACAAGTGTACAAGTTTGTACAAGGTTGTACAAGTGTGTACAAGGGTGTACAAGTGTGTACAAGGGTGCACAATTGTGTACAAGGGTGTACAATCGTGTACAAGCTTGTACAAGTGTGTACAAGGGTGTACAGGTTTGTACAAGGTTGTACAAATGTGTACAAGGGTGTACAAATGTGTACAAGGATGAAAAGGTTGTACAAGTTTGTACAAGTTTGTATAAGGTTGTACAAGTGTGTACAAGGTTGTACAAGTGTGTACAAGGTTGTACAAGTGTGTACAACTTGTACAAGTGTGTACAAGCTTGTACAAGTGTGTACAAGCTTGTACAAGTGTGTACAAGTGTGTACAAGGTTGTACAAGTGTGTATAAGGTTGTACAAGTTTGTACAAGGTTGTACAAGTGTGTACAAGTTTGTACAAGTGTGTACAAGCTTGTACAAGTGTGTACAAGGGTGTACAGGTTTGTACAAGGTTGTACAAGTGTGTACAAGGGTGTACAAGTATGTACAATAATGTACAATTTTGTACAAGTGTGTACAAGTTTGTAAAAGGTTGTACAAGTGTGTACAAGGGTGTACAAGTGTGTACAAGGTTGTACAAGTGTGTACAAGCTTGTACAAGTGTGTACAAGGGTGTACAAGTGTGTACAAGGTTGTACAAGTTTTTACATGGTTGTACAAGTGTGTACATGGTTGTACAAGAATGTACAAGGTTGTACAAGTGTGTACAAGGTTGTACAAGTGTGTACAAGGTTGTACAAGTGTGTACAAGGTTGTACAAGTTTGTACAAGGTTGTACAAGTGTGTACAAGGTTGTACAAGTGTGTACAAGGTTGTACAAGTGTGTACAAGGTTGTACAAGTGTGTACAAGGTTGTACAAGTGTGTACAAGGTTGTACAAGTGTGTACAAGGTTGTACAAGTGTGTACAAGGTTGTACAAGTGTGTACAAGGGTGTACAAGTGTGTACAAGGTTGTACAAGTTTTTACAAGGTTGTACAAGTGTGTACAAGGGTGTAAAATCGTGTACAAGGATGTACAAGTTTGTACAAGTTTGTACAAGGTTGTACAAGTGTGTACAAGGATGTACAAGTTTGTACAAGTTTGTACAAGTTTGTACAAGTTTGTACAAGTTTGTACAAGTTTGTACAAGTTTGTACAAGTTTGTACAAGGGCTTTACAAGTGTGTACGATGTGTAAAAGTTTGTACAAGGGTGTACAAGTTTGTACAATTTTGTACAAGGCTGTACAAGTGTGTACAAGGTTGTACAAGTGTGTACAAGGCTCTACAATTGTGTACAAGGTTGTACAAGTGTGTACAAGGCTCTACAATTGTGTACAAGGTTGTACAAGTGTGTACAAGGTTGTACAAGTGTGTACAAGGTTGTACAATTGTGTACAAGGCTGTACAAGTGTGTACAAGGTTGTACAATTGTGTACAAGGCTGTACAATTGTGTACAAGGCTGTACAAGTGTGTAAAAGGTTGTACAAGTGTGTACAAGGTTGTACAAGTGTGTACGAGGTTGTACAATTGTGTACAAGGTTGTACAAGTGTGTACAAGGTTGTACAATTGTGTACAAGGCTGTACAAGTGTGTACAAGGTTGTACAAGGTTGTACAAGTGTGTACAAGGGTGTACAAGTTTTAACAAGGTTGTACAAGTGTGTACAAGGTTGTACAAGTGTGTACAAGGCTGTACAATTGTGTACAAGGTTGTACAAGTGTGTACAAGGTTGTACAAGTGTGTACAAGGTTGTACAATTGTGTACAAGGCTGTACAATTGTGTACAAGGTTGTACAAGTGTGTACAAGGCTGTACAAGTGTGTACAAGGCTGTACAATTGTGTACAAGGTTGTACAAGTGTGTACAAGGTTGTACAAGTGTGTACAAGGTTGTACAATTGTGTACAAGACTGTACAAGTGTGTACAAAGTTGTGCAAGTGTGTACAAGGTTGTACAAGTGTGTACAAGGTTGTACAATTGTGTACAAGGTTGTACAAGTGGTTACAAGGTTGTACAAGTGTGTACAAGGGTGTACAATCGTGTACAAGGATGTACAAGTTTGTACAAGATTGTACAAGTGTGTACTGGGTTGTACAAGTGTGTACAAGATTGTATAAGTTTGTACAAGGTTGTACAAGTGTGTACAAGGGTGTACAAGTGTGTACAAATGTGTAAAAGTGTGTACAGGGGTGTACAAGTTTGTACAAGGGTGTACAAGTTTTACAAGGTTGTACAAGTGTGTACAAGGTTGTACAAGTTGTGTACAAGGTTATACATGTGTGTACAAGGGTGTACAAGTGTGTACAAGGATGTACAAGTTTGTACAAGGGTGTACGAGTGTGTACGATAAGTAAAAGTGTGTACCAGGGGGGAAAAGGTTGTACAAGTGTGTACAAGTGTGTACGATAAGTAAAAGTGTGTACAAGGGTGTACAAGGTTGTACAAGTGTGTACAAGATTGTACAATTGTGTACAAGGCTGTACAAGTGTGTACAAGTGTGTACAAGGTTGTACAAGGTTGTACAAGGATGTACAAGTTTGTACAAGGGTGTACAAGTGTGTACGATAAGTAAAAGTGTGTACAAGGGTGTACAGGTTTGTACAAGGTTGTACAAGGTTGTACAAGTGTGTACAAGGGTGTACAAATGTGTACAAGGATTTAAAAGTTTGTACAAGTGTGTACAAGTTTGTACAAGGTTGTACAAGTGTGTACAAGGTTTTACAATTGTGTACAAGGTTGTACAAGTGTGTACAAGGTTGTACAAGTGTGTACAAGGTTGTACAAGTGTGTACAACTTGTACAAGTGTGTACAAGGTTGTACAAGTGTGTACAAGGTTGTACAAGTTTGTACAAGGTTGTACAAGTGTGTACAAGTTTGTACAAGTGTGTACAAGTTTGTACAAGGTTGTACAAATGAGTACAAGGGTGTACAAAAGTGTACAAGGGTGCACAAGTTTGAACAAAGGTGTACAAGTGTGTACAAGCTTGTACAAGTGTGTACAAGCTTGTACAAGTGTGTATAAGAGTGTACAGGTTTGTACAAGGTTGTACAAGTGTGTACAAGGGTGTACAAGTGTGTACAAGGTTGTACAAGTGTGTACAAGCTTGTACAAGTGTGTACAAGGGTGTAAAGTGTGTACAAGGTTGTACAAGTTTTTACATGGTTGTACAAGTGTGTACAAGGTTGTACAAGTGTGTACAAGGTTGTACAAGTGTGTACAAGGTTGTACAAGTGTGTACAAGGTTGTACAAGTGTGTACAAGGTTGTACAAGTGTGTACAAGGTTGTACAAGTGTGTACAAGGTTGTACAAGTGTGTACAAGGTTGTACAAGTGTGTACAAGGTTGTACAAGTGTGTACAAGGTTGTACAAGTGTGTACAAGGTTGTACAAGTGTGTACAAGGGTGTACAAGTGTGTACAAGGTTGTACAAGTTTTTACAAGGTTGTACAAGTGTGTACAAGGGTGTAAAATCGTGAACAAGGATGTACAAGTTTTTACAAGTTTGTACAAGGTTGTACAAGTGTGTACAAGGATGTACAAGTTTGTACAAGGGTGTACAAGTGTGTACGATAAGTAAAAGTGTGTACAAGGGTGTACAAGGTTGTACAAGTGTGTACAAGGTTGTACAATTGTGTACAAGGCTGTACAACTGTGTACAAGGTTGTACAATTGTGTACAAGGATGTACAAGTGTGTACAAGGTTGTACAAGTGTGTACAAGGTTGTACAAGTGTGTAAAAGTTTGTACAAGTGTGTACAAGTGTGTACGATGTGTAAAAGTTTGTACAAGGGTGTACAAGGTTGTACAAGTGTGTACAAGGTTGCACAATTGCGTACAAGGCTGTACAATTTTGTACAAGGCTGTACAAGTGTGTACAAGGCTGTACAAGTGTGTACAAGGTTGTACAATTGTGTACAAGGCTGTACAATTGTGTACAAGGTTGTACAAGTGTGTACAAGGTTGTACAAGTGTGTACAAGGTTGTACAATTGTGTACAAGGCTGTACAAGTGTGTACAAGGTTGTACAAGTGTGTACAAGGTTGTACAAGTGTGTACAAGGTTGTACAATTGTGTGTCAGGTTGTACAAGTGTGTACAAGGTTGTACAAGTGTGTACAAGGGTGTACAATCGTGTACAAGGATGTACAAGTTTGTACAAGTTTGTACAAGTTTGTACAAGGTTGTACAAGTGTGTACAAGGATGTACAAGTTTGTACAAGGGAGTACAAGTTTGTACAAGATTGTACAAGTGTGTACTGGGTTGTACAAGTTTGTACAAGATTGTATAAGTTTGTACAAGGTTGTACAAGTGTGTACAAGGGTGTACAAGTGTGTACAAATGTGTACAAGTTTTACAAGGTTGTACAAGTGTGTACAAGGTTGTACAAGTTGTGTACAAGGTTGTACATGTGTGTACAAGGGTGTACAAGTTTTTACAAGGCTGTACAAGTGTGTACAAGGTTGTACAAGGTTGTACAAGGCTGTACAAGTGTGTACAAGGTTGTACAAGGTTGTACAAGTGTGTACAAGGGTGTACAAGTTTTTACAAGGTTGTACAAGTGTGTACAAGGTTGTACAAGTGTGTACAAGGCTGTACAATTGTGTACAAGGTTGTACAAGTGTGTACAAGGTTGTACAATTGTGTACAAGGCTGTACAAGTGTGTACAAGGTTGTACAAGTGTGTACAAGGCTGTACAATTGTTTACAAGGTTGTACAAGTGTGTACAAGGTTGTACAAGTGTGTACAAGGTTGTACAAGTGTGTACAACTTGTACAAGTGTGTACAAGGTTGTACAAGTGTGTACAAGGTTGTACAAGTTTGTACAAGGTTGTACAAGTGTGTACAAGTTTGTACAAGTGTGTACAAGTTTGTACAAGGTTGTACAAATGAGTACAAGGGTGTACAAAAGTGTACAAGGGTGCACAAGTTTGAACAAAGGTGTACAAGTGTGTACAAGCTTGTACAAGTGTGTACAAGCTTGTACAAGTGTGTATAAGAGTGTACAGGTTTGTACAAGGTTGTACAAGTGTGTACAAGGGTGTACAAGTGTGTACAAGGTTGTACAAGTGTGTACAAGCTTGTACAAGTGTGTACAAGGGTGTAAAGTGTGTACAAGGTTGTACAAGTTTTTACATGGTTGTACAAGTGTGTACAAGGTTGTACAAGTGTGTACAAGGTTGTACAAGTGTGTACAAGGTTGTACAAGTGTGTACAAGGTTGTACAAGTGTGTACAAGGTTGTACAAGTGTGTACAAGGTTGTACAAGTGTGTACAAGGTTGTACAAGTGTGTACAAGGTTGTACAAGTGTGTACAAGGTTGTACAAGTGTGTACAAGGTTGTACAAGTGTGTACAAGGTTGTACAAGTGTGTACAAGGGTGTACAAGTGTGTACAAGGTTGTACAAGTTTTTACAAGGTTGTACAAGTGTGTACAAGGGTGTAAAATCGTGAACAAGGATGTACAAGTTTGTACAAGTTTGTACAAGGTTGTACAAGTGTGTACAAGGATGTACAAGTTTGTACAAGGGTGTACAAGTGTGTACGATAAGTAAAAGTGTGTACAAGGGTGTACAAGGTTGTACAAGTGTGTACAAGGTTGTACAATTGTGTACAAGGCTGTACAACTGTGTACAAGGTTGTACAATTGTGTACAAGGATGTACAAGTGTGTACAAGGTTGTACAAGTGTGTACAAGGTTGTACAAGTGTGTAAAAGTTTGTACAAGTGTGTACAAGTGTGTACGATGTGTAAAAGTTTGTACAAGGGTGTACAAGGTTGTACAAGTGTGTACAAGGTTGCACAATTGCGTACAAGGCTGTACAATTTTGTACAAGGCTGTACAAGTGTGTACAAGGCTGTACAAGTGTGTACAAGGTTGTACAATTGTGTACAAGGCTGTACAATTGTGTACAAGGTTGTACAAGTGTGTACAAGGTTGTACAAGTGTGTACAAGGTTGTACAATTGTGTACAAGGCTGTACAAGTGTGTACAAGGTTGTACAAGTGTGTACAAGGTTGTACAAGTGTGTACAAGGTTGTACAATTGTGTGTCAGGTTGTACAAGTGTGTACAAGGTTGTACAAGTGTGTACAAGGGTGTACAATCGTGTACAAGGATGTACAAGTTTGTACAAGTTTGTACAAGTTTGTACAAGGTTGTACAAGTGTGTACAAGGATGTACAAGTTTGTACAAGGGAGTACAAGTTTGTACAAGATTGTACAAGTGTGTACTGGGTTGTACAAGTTTGTACAAGATTGTATAAGTTTGTACAAGGTTGTACAAGTGTGTACAAGGGTGTACAAGTGTGTACAAATGTGTACAAGTTTTACAAGGTTGTACAAGTGTGTACAAGGTTGTACAAGTTGTGTACAAGGTTGTACATGTGTGTACAAGGGTGTACAAGTTTTTACAAGGCTGTACAAGTGTGTACAAGGTTGTACAAGGTTGTACAAGGCTGTACAAGTGTGTACAAGGTTGTACAAGGTTGTACAAGTGTGTACAAGGGTGTACAAGTTTTTACAAGGTTGTACAAGTGTGTACAAGGTTGTACAAGTGTGTACAAGGCTGTACAATTGTGTACAAGGTTGTACAAGTGTGTACAAGGTTGTACAATTGTGTACAAGGCTGTACAAGTGTGTACAAGGTTGTACAAGTGTGTACAAGGCTGTACAATTGTTTACAAGGTTGTACAAGTGTGTACAAGGTTGTACAAGTGTGTACAAGGTTGTACAATTGTGTACAAGGCTGTACAAGTTTGTTCAAGGTTGTACAAGTGTGTACAAGGTTGTACAAGTGTGTACAAGGGTGTACAATTGTGTACAAGGATGTTCAAGTGTGTACAAGGTTTTACAAGTGTGTACAAGGATGTACAAGTTTGTACAAGGGCTGTACAAGTGTGTACGATGTGTAAAAGTTTGTACAAGGGTGTACAAGTTTGTACAAGTGTGTACAAGGTTGTACAATTGTGTACAAGGCTGTACAAGTGTGTACAAGGTTGTACAATTTTGTACAAGGCTGTACAAGTGTGTACAAGGTTGTACAAGTGTGTACAAGGCTGTACAATTGTGTACAAGGTTGTACAAGTGTGTACAAGGTTGTACAAGTGTGTACAAGGTTGTACAATTGTGTACAAGGCTGTACAAGTGTGTACAAGGTTGTACAAGTGTGTACAAGGTTGTACAAGTGTGTACAAGGTTGTACAATTGTGTACAAGGTTGTACAAGTGTGTACAAGGTTGTACAAGTGTGTACAAGGGTGTACAAGTGTGTACAAGGTTGTACAAGTGTGTACAAGCTTTTACAAGTGTGTACAAGGGTGTACAAGTGTGTACAAGTTTGTACAAGTTTGTACAAGGTTGTACAAGTGTGTACAAGGTTATACAATTGTCTACAAGGTTGTACAAGTGTGTACAAGGTTGTACAAGTGTGTACAAGCTTTTACAAGTGTGTACAAGGGTGTACAAGTGTGTACAAGTTTGTACAAGTTTGTACAAGGTTGTACAAGTGTGTACAAGGTTGTAAACGTGTGTACAAGGTTGTACAAGTGTGTACAAGGTTGTACAAGTGTGTACAAGGTTGTACAAGTGTGTACAAGTTTTTAAATTGTGTACATGGGTGTACAATTGTGTACAAGGCTGTACAAGTGTGTACAAGGTTGTACAAGTGTGTACAAGGTTGTAACAGGGGGTACAAGGTTGTACAAGTGTGTACAAGGTTGTACAAGTGTGTACAAGGGTGTACAGGTTTGTACAATGTTGTACAAGTGTACAAGTTTGTACAAGGTTGTACAAGTGTGTACAAGGGTGTACAAGTGTGTACAAGGGTGCACAAGTGTGTACAAGGGTGTACAATCGTGTACAAGCTTGTACAAGTGTGTACAAGGGTGTACAGGTTTGTACAAGGTTGTACAAATGTGTACAAGGGTGTACAAAAACGTACAAGGGTGCACAAGTTTGAACAAGGGTGTACAAGTGTGTACAAGCTTGTACAAGTGTGTACAAGCTTGTACAAGTGTGTACAAGGGTGTACAGGTTTGTACAAGGTTGTACAAGTGTGTACAAGGGTGTACAAGTATGTACAATAATGTACAAGTTTGTACAAGTGTGTACAAGTTTGTAAAAGGTTGTACAAGTGTGTACAAGGGTGTACAAGTGTGTACAAGGTTGTACAAGTGTGTACAAGCTTGTACAAGTGTGTACAAGGGTGTACAAGTGTGTACAAGGTTGTACAAGTTTTTACATGGTTGTACAAGTGTGTACAAGGTTGTACAAGTGTGTACAAGGTTGTACAAGTGTGTACAAGGTTGTACAAGTTTGTACAAGGTTGTACAAGTGTGTACAAGGTTGTACAAGTGTGTCCAAGGTTGTACAAGTTTGTACAAGGTTGTACAAGTGTGTACAAGGTTGTACAAGTGTGTACAAGGTTGTACAAGTGTGTACAAGGTTGTACAAGTGTGTACAAGGTTGTACAAGTGTGTACAAGGCTGTACAACTGTGTACAAGGTTGTACAATTGTGTACAAGGATGTACAAGTGTGTACAAGGTTGTACAAGTGTGTACAAGGTTGTACAAGTGTGTAAAAGTTTGTACAAGTGTGTACAAGTGTGTACGATGTGTAAAAGTTTGTACAAGGGTGTACAAGGTTGTACAAGTGTGTACAAGGTTGCACAATTGCGTACAAGGCTGTACAATTTTGTACAAGGCTGTACAAGTGTGTACAAGGCTGTACAAGTGTGTACAAGGTTGTACAATTGTGTACAAGGCTGTACAATTGTGTACAAGGTTGTACAAGTGTGTACAAGGTTGTACAAGTGTGTACAAGGTTGTACAATTGTGTACAAGGCTGTACAAGTGTGTACAAGGTTGTACAAGTGTGTACAAGGTTGTACAAGTGTGTACAAGGTTGTACAATTGTGTGTCAGGTTGTACAAGTGTGTACAAGGTTGTACAAGTGTGTACAAGGGTGTACAATCGTGTACAAGGATGTACAAGTTTGTACAAGTTTGTACAAGTTTGTACAAGGTTGTACAAGTGTGTACAAGGATGTACAAGTTTGTACAAGGGAGTACAAGTTTGTACAAGATTGTACAAGTGTGTACTGGGTTGTACAAGTTTGTACAAGATTGTATAAGTTTGTACAAGGTTGTACAAGTGTGTACAAGGGTGTACAAGTGTGTACAAATGTGTACAAGTTTTACAAGGTTGTACAAGTGTGTACAAGGTTGTACAAGTTGTGTACAAGGTTGTACATGTGTGTACAAGGGTGTACAAGTTTTTACAAGGCTGTACAAGTGTGTACAAGGTTGTACAAGGTTGTACAAGGCTGTACAAGTGTGTACAAGGTTGTACAAGGTTGTACAAGTGTGTACAAGGGTGTACAAGTTTTTACAAGGTTGTACAAGTGTGTACAAGGTTGTACAAGTGTGTACAAGGCTGTACAATTGTGTACAAGGTTGTACAAGTGTGTACAAGGTTGTACAATTGTGTACAAGGCTGTACAAGTGTGTACAAGGTTGTACAAGTGTGTACAAGGCTGTACAATTGTTTACAAGGTTGTACAAGTGTGTACAAGGTTGTACAAGTGTGTACAAGGTTGTACAATTGTGTACAAGGCTGTACAAGTTTGTTCAAGGTTGTACAAGTGTGTACAAGGTTGTACAAGTGTGTACAAGGGTGTACAATTGTGTACAAGGATGTTCAAGTGTGTACAAGGTTTTACAAGTGTGTACAAGGATGTACAAGTTTGTACAAGGGCTGTACAAGTGTGTACGATGTGTAAAAGTTTGTACAAGGGTGTACAAGTTTGTACAAGTGTGTACAAGGTTGTACAATTGTGTACAAGGCTGTACAAGTGTGTACAAGGTTGTACAATTTTGTACAAGGCTGTACAAGTGTGTACAAGGTTGTACAAGTGTGTACAAGGCTGTACAATTGTGTACAAGGTTGTACAAGTGTGTACAAGGTTGTACAAGTGTGTACAAGGTTGTACAATTGTGTACAAGGCTGTACAAGTGTGTACAAGGTTGTACAAGTGTGTACAAGGTTGTACAAGTGTGTACAAGGTTGTACAATTGTGTACAAGGTTGTACAAGTGTGTACAAGGTTGTACAAGTGTGTACAAGGGTGTACAAGTGTGTACAAGGTTGTACAAGTGTGTACAAGCTTTTACAAGTGTGTACAAGGGTGTACAAGTGTGTACAAGTTTGTACAAGTTTGTACAAGGTTGTACAAGTGTGTACAAGGTTATACAATTGTCTACAAGGTTGTACAAGTGTGTACAAGGTTGTACAAGTGTGTACAAGCTTTTACAAGTGTGTACAAGGGTGTACAAGTGTGTACAAGTTTGTACAAGTTTGTACAAGGTTGTACAAGTGTGTACAAGGTTGTAAAAGTGTGTACAAGGTTGTACAAGTGTGTACAAGGTTGTACAAGTGTGTACAAGGTTGTACAAGTGTGTACAAGTTTTTAAATTGTGTACATGGGTGTACAATTGTGTACAAGGCTGTACAAGTGTGTACAAGGTTGTACAAGTGTGTACAAGGTTGTAACAGGGGGTACAAGGTTGTACAAGTGTGTACAAGGTTGTACAAGTGTGTACAAGGGTGTACAGGTTTGTACAATGTTGTACAAGTGTACAAGTTTGTACAAGGTTGTACAAGTGTGTACAAGGGTGTACAAGTGTGTACAAGGGTGCACAAGTGTGTACAAGGGTGTACAATCGTGTACAAGCTTGTACAAGTGTGTACAAGGGTGTACAGGTTTGTACAAGGTTGTACAAATGTGTACAAGGGTGTACAAAAACGTACAAGGGTGCACAAGTTTGAACAAGGGTGTACAAGTGTGTACAAGCTTGTACAAGTGTGTACAAGCTTGTACAAGTGTGTACAAGGGTGTACAGGTTTGTACAAGGTTGTACAAGTGTGTACAAGGGTGTACAAGTATGTACAATAATGTACAAGTTTGTACAAGTGTGTACAAGTTTGTAAAAGGTTGTACAAGTGTGTACAAGGGTGTACAAGTGTGTACAAGGTTGTACAAGTGTGTACAAGCTTGTACAAGTGTGTACAAGGGTGTACAAGTGTGTACAAGGTTGTACAAGTTTTTACATGGTTGTACAAGTGTGTACAAGGTTGTACAAGTGTGTACAAGGTTGTACAAGTTTGTACAAGGTTGTACAAGTGTGTACAAGGTTGTACAAGTGTGTCCAAGGTTGTACAAGTTTGTACAAGGTTGTACAAGTGTGTACAAGGTTGTACAAGTGTGTACAAGGTTGTACAAGTGTGTACAAGGTTGTACAAGTGTGTACAAGGTTGTACAAGTGTGTACAAGGTTGTACAAGTGTGTACAAGGTTGTACAAGTGTGTAAAAGGTTGTACAAGTGTGTACAAGGTTGTACAAGTGTGTAAAGGTTGTACAAGTGTGTACAAGGGTGTACAAGTGTGTACAAGGTTGTACAAGTTTTTACAAGGTTGTACAAGTGTGTACAAGGGTGTAAAATCGTGTACAAGGATGTACAAGTTTGTACAAGTTTGTACAAGGTTGTACAAGTGTGTACAAGGATGTACAAGTTTGTACAAGGGTGTACAAGTGTGTACGATAAGTAAAAGTGTGTACAAGGGTGTACAAGGTTGTACAAGTGTGTACAAGGTTGTACAATTGTGTACAAGGCTGTACAACTGTGTACAAGGTTGTACAATTGTGTACAAGGCTGTACAAGTGTGTACAAGGTTGTACAAGTGTGTACAAGGTTGTACAAGTGTGTACAAGGTTGTACAAGTGTGTACAAGGTTGTACAAGTGTGTACAAGTTTTTAAATTGTGTACATGGTGTGTACAATTGTGTACAAGGCTGTACAAGTGTGTACAAGGTTGTACAAGTGTGTACAAGGTTGTAACAGGGGGTACAAGGTTGTACAAGTGTGTACAAGGTTGTACAAGTGTGTACAAGGGTGTACAGGTTTGTACAATGTTGTACAAGTGTGTACAAGTTTGTACAAGGTTGTACAAGTGTGTACAAGGGTGTACAAGTTGTGTACAAGGGTGTACAAGTGTGTACAAGGTGTACAAGTCGTGTACAAGGTTGTACAAGTCGTGTACAAGGGTGTACAAGTGTGTACAAGGGTTGTACAAGGTTGTACAAGGTTGTACAAGTGTGTACAAGGTTGTACAAGTGTGTACAAGGTTGTACAAGTGTGTACAAGGTTGTACAAGTGTTGTACAAGGTTGTACAAGTGTGTACAAGGTTGTACAAGTGTGTACAAGGTTGTACAAGTGTGTACAAGGTTGTACAAGTGTGTACAAGGTTGTACAATGTGTACAAGTGTACAAGGTGTACAAGGTGTACAAGGTGTACAAGGTTGTACAAGTGTGTACAAGTTGTACAAGTGTAAGTTGTGTACAAGTGTGTACAAGTTGTACAAGTGTGTACAAGTTTGTACAAGGTTGTACAAGTGTGTACAAGGTTGTACAAGGTGTTGTACAAGGTTGTACAAGTGTGTACAAGGTGTACAAGGTGTGTACAAGGTTTGTACAAGGTTACAGTTGTACAAGGTTGTACAAGTGTTGTACAAGGTGTGTACAAGTAGTTGTACAGTGTGTACAAGGGTGTACAGTGTGTACAAGGTTGTACAAGTGTGTACAAGGTTAGTTGTACAAGTGTGTACAAGGTGTAATTGTGTACAAGTTTGTACAAGTTGTACAGGTGTATGTGGTAGGTTTGTAAGTGTTTAGTTAAGTGTGTAAGGTGTAAGGTGTAAGTGTGTACAAGGTTGTACAAGTGTGTACAAGGTTGTACAAGTGTGTACAAGGTGTAAGGTTAAGTGTGTACAAGGTTGTACAAGGTGTGTACAAGTGTGTACAAGTGTGTACAAGGTGTAGTGGTACAAGGTTGTACAAGTGTGTACAAGGTTGTACAAGTGTGTACAAGGTGTACATGTGTACAAGGTTGTACAGTTTGTACAAGGTTGTACAAGGTATTGTAAATGTACAAGGTGTACAAGGTTGTACAAGTTTGTACAAGTTGTAAGTGTGTACAAGGTTGTACAAGGTGTTTGTACAAGTGTAGTAAGGTGTACAAGTGTGTACAAGGTTGTACAAGTGTGTACAAGGGTATTGTGTACAAGGGTGTACAAGGTTGTACAAGTGTGTACAAGGTTGTACAAGTGTGTACAAGGTTGTACAAGTGTACAAGGTTGTACAAGTGTGTACAAGGTTGTACAAGTGTACAAGGTGTACAAGTGGTTGTACAAGGTGTGTACAAGTGTGTACAAGTGTGTACAAGTTGTTCATTGGTAGTGTACAAGTGTGTACAAGGTGTAGTGTACAATGTGTACAAGTGTGTACAAGTGTGTACAAGGTTGTACAAGGTTTGTACAAGTGTGTACAAGGTGTACAAGTGTGTACAAGGTTTGTACAAGGTTGTACAAGTGTGTACAAGTAGTGTGTACAAGGTTGTACAAGTTGTGTACAAGGTTGTACAAGTGTGTACAAGGTGTACAAGTGTGTACAAGGTTGTACAAGTGTGTACAAGGTTGTACAAGTGTGTACAAGGTGTACAAGTGTGTACAAGGTTGTACAAGGTTGTACAAGTGTGTACAAGGTTGTACAAGTGTGTACAAGGTTGTACAAGTGTGTACAAGGTTTGTACAAGTGTGTACAAGGTTGTACAAGTGTGTACAAGGTGTGTACAAGTTGTGTACAAGTTTGTACAAGTGTGTACAAGGGTGTACAAGTGTGTACAAGGTTGTACAAGTGTGTACAAGGTTGTACAAGTGTGTACAAGGTTGTAACAAGTGTGTACAAGTTGTACAAGTGTAGTACAAGTGTGTACAAGGTTGTACAAGTGTGTACAAGGGTGTACAGTTTGTACAATGTTGTAACAAGTGTACAAGGTTGTACAAGGTTGTACAAGTGTGTACAAGTTGTAGTACAAAGGTTGTACAAGTGTGTACAAGGTTGTACAAGTGTGTACAAGGGTGTACAAGTGTGTACAAGGTTGTACAAGTGTGTACAAGGTTGTACAAGTGTGTACAAGGGTTGTACAAGTTGTGTACAAGGTTGTACAAGTGTGTACAAGGTTGTACAAGTGTGTACAAGGATGTACAAGTGTGTACAAGTTTGTACAAGTGTGTACAAGGTTTGTACAAGTGTGTACAAGGTTGTACAAGTGTGTACAAGGTTGTACAAGTGTGTACAAGTTGTACAAGTGTGTACAAGCTTTGTACAAGTGTGTACAAGGTTGTACAAGTGTGTACAAGGTTGTACAAGTTTGTACAAGGTTGTACAAGTGTGTACAAGTTTGTACAAGTGTGTACAAGGTTGTACAAGTGTGTACAAGGGTGTACAAGTTTGTACAAGGTTGTACAAGTGTGTACAAGGGTGTACAAGTGTGTACAAGTATGTACAAGTTTGTACAAGTGTGTACAAGTTTGTAAAAGGGTTGTACAAGTGTGTACAAGGGTGTACAAGTGTGTACAAGGTTGTACAAGTGTGTACAAGGCTTGTACAAGTGTGTACAAGGTTGTACAAGTTGTGTACAAGGTTGTACATGTGTGTACAAGGGTGTACAAGTTTGTACAAGGCTGTACAAGTGTGTACAAGGTTTGTACAAGGTTGTACAAGGCTGTGTACAAGTGTGTACAAGTGTGTACAAGGTTGTACAAGTGTGTACAAGGGTTGTACAAGTGTGTACAAGGTTGTACAAGTGTGTACAAGGTTGTACAAGTGTTGTACAAGGCTGTACAAGTGTGTACAAGGTTGTACAAGTGTGTACAAGGTTGTACAAGTGTGTACAAGGTTGTACAAGTGTGTACAAGGCTGTACAAGTGTGTACAAGGTTGTACAAGTGTGTACAAGGCTGTACAAGTGTGTACAAGGTTGTACAAGTGTGTACAAGGTTGTACAAGTGTGTACAAGGTTGTACAAGTGTGTACAAGGCTGTACAAGTTTGTACAAGGTTGTACAAGTGTGTACAAGGTTGTACAAGTGTTGTGTACAAGGTTGTACAAGTGTGTACAAGGTTGTACAAGTGTGTACAAGGTTGTACAAGTGTGTACAAGGTTGTACAAGTTGTGTACAAGGTTGTACAAGTGTGTACAAGGTGTACAGTTGTACAAGTGTGTACAAGGTTGTACAAGTTGTACAAGGTTGTACAAGTGTGTACAAGGTTGTACAAGTGTGTACAAGGTTGTACAAGTGTGTACAAGGTTGTACAAGTGTGTACAAGGTTGTACAAGTGTGTACAAGGTTGTACAAGTGTGTACAAGGTTGTACAAGTGTGTACAAGGTTGTACAAGTGTGTACAAGTTGTACAAGTTGTGTACAAGGTTGTACAAGTGTGTACAAGGTTGTACAAGTGTGTACAAGGTTGTACAAGTGTGTACAAGGTTGTACAAGTGTGTACAAGGTTGTACAAGTGTGTACAAGGGTGTACAAGTGTGTACAAGGTTGTACAAGTGTGTACAAGGCTTGTACAAGTGTGTACAAGGTTGTACAAGTGTGTACAAGGTTGTACAAGTGTGTACAAGGTTGTACAAGTGTGTACAAGGTTTGTACAAGTGTGTACAAGGTTGTACAAGTGTGTACAAGGTTGTACAAGTGTGTACAAGGTTGTACAAGTGTGTACAAGGTTGTACAAGTGTGTACAAGGGTTGTACAAGTGTGTACAAGGTTGTACAAGTGTGTACAAGGGTTGTACAAGTGTGTACAAGGTTGTACAAGTGTGTACAAGGTTGTACAAGTGTGTACAAGGTTGTACAAGGTGTGTACAAGTTTGTACAAGTTGTACAAGGGTGTACAAGTGTGTACAAGGTTGTACAAGTGTGTACAAGGTTGTACAAGTGTGTACAAGGTTGTACAAGTGTGTACAAGGTTGTACAAGTGTGTACAAGGTTGTACAAGTGTGTACAAGGTGTGTACAAGGTGTGTACAAGTTGTACAAGTGTACAAGTGTGTACAAGGTTGTACAAGGTGTGTACAAGGTTGTACAAGTGTGTACAAGGGTGTACAAGTGTGTACAAGGTTGTACAAGTGTGTACAAGGCTTGTACAAGTGTGTACAAGGTTGTACAAGTGTGTACAAGGGTGTACAAGTGTGTACAAGGTTGTACAAGTGTTACAAGTGTACAAGTGTGTACAAGGTTGTACAAGGTTGTACAAGGTTGTACAAGTGTACAAGGTTGTACAAGTGTTGTACAAGGTGTACAAGGTGTGTACAAGTGTGTACAAGTGTGTACAAGTTGTACAAGTGTGTACAAGGTTGTACAAGTGTGTACAAGGTGTGTACAAGTTTGTACAAGGTTGTACAAAGTGTGTACAAGTTTGTACAAGTTTGTACAAGTGTGTACAAGGTTGTACAAGTGTGTACAAGGTGTGTACAAGTTTGTACAAGTGTTGTACAAGTTTGTACAAGGTTGTACAAGTGTGTACAAGGTTGTACAAGTGTGTACAAGGTTGTACAAGTGTGTACAAGGTTGTACAAGTGTGTACAAGGTTGTACAAGTGTGTACAAGGGTGTACAAGTGTGTACAAGGTTGTACAAGTTTGTACAAGTGTGTACAAGTTTGTACAAGGTTGTACAAGTGTGTACAAGGTTGTACAAGTGTGTACAAGGTTGTACAAGTGTGTACAAGGTTGTACAAGTGTGTACAAGGGTGTACAAGTGTGTACAAGGTTGTACAAGTTGTGTACAAGGTTGTACAAGTGTGTACAAGGTTGTACAGAGTTTGTACAAGGTTGTACAAGTTTGTACAAGGTTGTACAAGTGTGTACAAGGTTGTACAAGTGTGTACAAGGTT
>NW_026543477.1:5000-27284 GCF_028750875.1 Macrosteles quadrilineatus
GAAACAGAGGATAGCTATCGCCCGCGCTCTACTGAAAATCCCATCCATCCTCATACTAGACGAGGCTACCAGGTCAGTTGCAAGGGAAAGACTTGATCATAAAAAATGTTAAAATGTAACATGTAAATATGTAAAATGTAAAAATGTAGACGACGACGACGACGACGACGACGACGACGACGACGACGACGACGACGACGACGACGACGACGACGACGACGACGACGAAGACGACGACGACGACGACGACGACGACGACGACGACGACGACGACGACGACGACGACGACGACGACGACGACGACGACGACGACGACGACGACGACGACGACGACGACGACGACGACGACGACGACGACGACGGTTTTTATGTCAGCTTGGTGGTTGAGTGATTATAGTACTGCTGTACTCGCCTTGTAATCAGAAGGTAGCTGGTTTGATTCTATGTTTACTTTGTTTGTATTACCTGTCACTAGTTTGGTATTACTAATTTAATTAATCTTTGTCACAGGTGTACGTCGCTGCTGGGCTGGCCAATGCTGACAGTTTTATCCGACAGTTCCCTGATGGCTACAGTACCATTCTGGGGGAGAGAGGAGTTACCGTGTCTGGGGGCCAGAAACAGAGGATAGCTATCGCCCGCGCTCTACTGAAAATCCCATCCATCCTCATACTAGACGAGGCTACCAGGTCAGTTGCAAGGGAATGACTTGATCGTAAAACATGTTAAAATGTAACATGTAAAAATGTAACATGTGGAAATATAAGAAGTTAAAATGTAACATGTTAAAATGTAACGTGTTAAAATGTAACATTTTAAAATGTAACATGCTTAAATGTAACGTGTTAAAATGTAACATATTAAAATGTAACATGTAAAAATGTAACATGTAAAATTGTAACCTTTTAAAATGTAACATGCTTAAAGGTAACTTGTTAAAATGTAACATATTAAAAACGTTATGAGTACTGGTATGAGTAAAAGTTTTTATGTCAGCTTGGTGGTTGAGTGATTATAGTACTGCTGTACTCGCCTTGTAATTAGAAGGTAGCTGGTTTGATTCTATGTTACTTTGTTTGTATTACCTGTCACTAGTTTGGTATTACTAATTTAATTAATCTTTGTCACAGGTGTACGAGGCTGCTGGGCTGGCCAATGCTGACAGTTTTATCCGACAGTTCCCTGATGGCTACAGTACCATTCTGGGGGAGAGAGGAGTTACCGTGTCTGGGGGCCAGAAACAGAGGATAGCTATCGCCCGCGCTCTACTGAAAATCCCATCCATCCTCATACTAGACGAGGCTACCAGGTCAGTTGTAAGGGAATGACTTGATCGTAAAACATGTTAAAATGTAACATGTAAAAATGTAACATGTGGAAATATAAGTAGTTAAAATGTAACATGTTAAAATGTAACGTGTTAAAATGTAACATTTTAAAATGTAACATGCTTAAATGTAACGTGTTAAAATGTAACATATTAAAATGTAACATGTAAAAATGTAACATGTAAAATTGTAACCTTTTAAAATGTAACATGCTTAAAGGTAACTTGTTAAAATGTAACATATTAAAAACGTTATGAGTACTGGTATGAGTAAAAGTTTTTATGTCAGCTTGGTGGTTGAGTGATTATAGTACTGCTGTACTCGCCTTGTAATTAGAAGGTAGCTGGTTTGATTCTATGTTACTTTGTTTGTATTACCTGTCACTAGTTTGGTATTACTAATTTAATTAATCTTTGTCACAGGTGTACGAGGCTGCTGGTCTGGCCAATGCTGACAGTTTTATCCGACAGTTCCCTGATGGCTACAGTACCATTCTGGGGGAGAGAGGAGTTACCGTGTCTGGGGGCCAGAAACAGAGGATAGCTATCGCCCGCGCTCTACTGAAAATCCCATCCATCCTCATACTAGACGAGGCTACCAGGTCAGTTGCAAGGGAATGACTTGATCGTAAAACATGTTAAAATGTAACATGTAAAAATGTAACATGTGGAAATATAAGTAGTTAAAATGTAACATGTTAAAATGTAACGTGTTAAAATGTAACATTTTAAAATGTAACATGCTTAAATGTAACGTGTTAAAATGTAACATATTAAAATGTAACATGTAAAAATGTAACATGTAAAATTGTAACCTTTTAAAATGTAACATGCTTAAAGGTAACTTGTTAAAATGTAACATATTAAAAACGTTATGAGTACTGGTATGAGTAAAAGTTTTTATGTCAGCTTGGTGGTTGAGTGATTATAGTACTGCTGTACTCGCCTTGTAATTAGAAGGTAGCTGGTTTGATTCTATGTTACTTTGTTTGTATTACCTGTCACTAGTTTGGTATTACTAATTTAATTAATCTTTGTCACAGGTGTACGAGGCTGCTGGGCTGGCCAATGCTGACAGTTTTATCCGACAGTTCCCTGATGGCTACAGTACCATTCTGGGGGAGAGAGGAGTTACCGTGTCTGGGGGCCAGAAACAGAGGATAGCTATCGCCCGCGCTCTACTGAAAATCCCATCCATCCTCATACTAGACGAGGCTACCAGGTCAGTTGCAAGGGAAAGACTTGATCATAAAAATGTTAAAATGTAACATGTAAATATGTAAAATGTAAAAATGTAGACGACGACGACGACGACGACGACGACGACGACGACGACGACGACGACGACGACGACGACGACGACGACGACGACGACGACGACGACGACGGTTTTTATGTCAGCTTGGTGGTTGAGTGATTATAGTACTGCTGTACTCGCCTTGTAATCAGAAGGTAGCTGGTTTGATTCTATGTTACTTTGTTTGTATTACCTGTCACTAGTTTGGTATTACTAATTTAATTAATCTTTGTCACAGGTGTACGTCGCTGCTGGGCTGGCCAATGCTGACAGTTTTATCCGACAGTTCCCTGATGGCTACAGTACCATTCTGGGGGAGAGAGGAGTTACCGTGTCTGGGGGCCAGAAACAGAGGATAGCTATCGCCCGCGCTCTACTGAAAATCCCATCCATCCTCATACTAGACGAGGCTACCAGGTCAGTTGCAAGGGAATGACTTGATCGTAAAACATGTTAAAATGTAACATGTAAAAATGTAACATGTGGAAATATAAGAAGTTAAAATGTAACATGTTAAAATGTAACGTGTTAAAATGTAACATTTTAAAATGTAACATGCTTAAATGTAACGTGTTAAAATGTAACATATTAAAATGTAACATGTAAAAATGTAACATGTAAAATTGTAACCTTTTAAAATGTAACATGCTTAAAGGTAACTTGTTAAAATGTAACATATTAAAAACGTTATGAGTACTGGTATGAGTAAAAGTTTTTATGTCAGCTTGGTGGTTGAGTGATTATAGTACTGCTGTACTCGCCTTGTAATTAGAAGGTAGCTGGTTTGATTCTATGTTACTTTGTTTGTATTACCTGTCACTAGTTTGGTATTACTAATTTAATTAATCTTTGTCACAGGTGTACGAGGCTGCTGGGCTGGCCAATGCTGACAGTTTTATCCGACAGTTCCCTGATGGCTACAGTACCATTCTGGGGGAGAGAGGAGTTACCGTGTCTGGGGGCCAGAAACAGAGGATAGCTATCGCCCGCGCTCTACTGAAAATCCCATCCATCCTCATACTAGACGAGGCTACCAGGTCAGTTGCAAGGGAATGACTTGATCGTAAAACATGTTAAAATGTAACATGTAAAAATGTAACATGTGGAAATATAAGTAGTTAAAATGTAACATGTTAAAATGTAACGTGTTAAAATGTAACATTTTAAAATGTAACATGCTTAAATGTAACGTGTTAAAATGTAACATATTAAAATGTAACATGTAAAAATGTAACATGTAAAATTGTAACCTTTTAAAATGTAACATGCTTAAAGGTAACTTGTTAAAATGTAACATATTAAAAACGTTATGAGTACTGGTATGAGTAAAAGTTTTTATGTCAGCTTGGTAGTTGAGTGATTATAGTACTGCTGTACTCGCCTTGTAATTAGAAGGTAGCTGGTTTGATTCTATGTTACTTTGTTTGTATTACCTGTCACTAGTTTGGTATTACTAATTTAATTAATCTTTGTCACAGGTGTACGAGGCTGCTGGGCTGGCCAATGCTGACAGTTTTATCCGACAGTTCCCTGATGGCTACAGTACCATTCTGGGGGAGAGAGGAGTTACCGTGTCTGGGGGCCAGAAACAGAGGATAGCTATCGCCCGTGCTCTACTGAAAATCCCATCCATCCTCATACTAGACGAGGCTACCAGGTCAGTTGCAAGGGAAAGACTTGATCATAAAAATGTTAAAATGTAACATGTAAATATGTAAAATGTAAAAATGTAGACGACGACGACGACGACGACGACGACGACGACGACGACGACGACGACGACGACGACGACGACGACGACGACGACGACGACGACGACGACGACGACGACGACGACGACGACGACGACGACGACGACGACGACGACGACGACGGTTTTTATGTCAGCTTGGTGGTTGAGTGATTATAGTACTGCTGTACTCGCCTTGTAATCAGAAGGTAGCTGGTTTGATTCTATGTTACTTTGTTTGTATTACCTGTCACTAGTTTGGTATTACTAATTTAATTAATCTTTGTCACAGGTGTACGTCGCTGCTGGGCTGGCCAATGCTGACAGTTTTATCCGACAGTTCCCTGATGGCTACAGTACCATTCTGGGGGAGAGAGGAGTTACCGTGTCTGGGGGCCAGAAACAGAGGATAGCTATCGCCCGCGCTCTACTGAAAATCCCATCCATCCTCATACTAGACGAGGCTACCAGGTCAGTTGCAAGGGAATGACTTGATCGTAAAACATGTTAAAATGTAACATGTAAAAATGTAACATGTGGAAATATAAGAAGTTAAAATGTAACATGTTAAAATGTAACGTGTTAAAATGTAACATTTTAAAATGTAACATGCTTAAATGTAACGTGTTAAAATGTAACATATTAAAATGTAACATGTAAAAATGTAACATGTAAAATTGTAACCTTTTAAAATGTAACATGCTTAAAGGTAACTTGTTAAAATGTAACATATTAAAAACGTTATGAGTACTGGTATGAGTAAAAGTTTTTATGTCAGCTTGGTGGTTGAGTGATTATAGTACTGCTGTACTCGCCTTGTAATTAGAAGGTAGCTGGTTTGATTCTATGTTACTTTGTTTGTATTACCTGTCACTAGTTTGGTATTACTAATTTAATTAATCTTTGTCACAGGTGTACGAGGCTGCTGGGCTGGCCAATGCTGACAGTTTTATCCGACAGTTCCCTGATGGCTACAGTACCATTCTGGGGGAGAGAGGAGTTACCGTGTCTGGGGGCCAGAAACAGAGGATAGCTATCGCCCGCGCTCTACTGAAAATCCCACCCATCCTCATACTAGACGAGGCTACCAGGTCAGTTGCAAGGGAATGACTTGATCGTAAAACATGTTAAAATGTAACATGTAAAAATGTAACATGTGGAAATATAAGTAGTTAAAATGTAACATGTTAAAATGTAACGTGTTGAAATGTAACATTTTAAAATGTAACATGCTGAAATGTAACGTGTTAAAATGTAACATATTAAAATGTAACATGTAAAAATGTAACATGTAAAATTGTAACCTTTTAAAATGTAACATGCTTAAAGGTAACTTGTTAAAATGTAACATATTAAAAACGTTATGAGTACTGGTATGAGTAAAAGTTTTTATGTCAGCTTGGTGGTTGAGTGATTATAGTACTGCTGTACTCGCCTTGTAATTAGAAGGTAGCTGGTTTGATTCTATGTTACTTTGTTTGTATTACCTGTCACTAGTTTGGTATTACTAATTTAATTAATCTTTGTCACAGGTGTACGAGGCTGCTGGGCTGGCCAATGCTGACAGTTTTATCCGACAGTTCCCTGATGGCTACAGTACCATTCTGGGGGAGAGAGGAGTTACCGTGTCTGGGGGCCAGAAACAGAGGATAGCTATCGCCCGTGCTCTACTGAAAATCCCATCCATCCTCATACTAGACGAGGCTACCAGGTCAGTTGCAAGGGAAAGACTTGATCATAAAAATGTTAAAATGTAACATGTAAATATGTAAAATGTAAAAATGTAGACGACGACGACGACGACGACGACGACGACGACGACGACGACGACGACGACGACGACGACGACGACGACGACGACGACGACGACGACGACGACGACGACGACGACGACGACGACGACGACGACGACGACGACGACGACGACGACGACGACGACGGTTTTTATGTCAGCTTGGTGGTTGAGTGATTATAGTACTGCTGTACTCGCCTTGTAATCAGAAGGTAGCTGGTTTGATTCTATGTTACTTTGTTTGTATTACCTGTCACTAGTTTGGTATTACTAATTTAATTAATCTTTGTCACAGGTGTACGTCGCTGCTGGGCTGGCCAATGCTGACAGTTTTATCCGACAGTTCCCTGATGGCTACAGTACCATTCTGGGGGAGAGAGGAGTTACCGTGTCTGGGGGCCAGAAACAGAGGATAGCTATCGCCCGCGCTCTACTGAAAATCCCATCCATCCTCATACTAGACGAGGCTACCAGGTCAGTTGCAAGGGAATGACTTGATCGTAAAACATGTTAAAATGTAACATGTAAAAATGTAACATGTGGAAATATAAGAAGTTAAAATGTAACATGTTAAAATGTAACGTGTTAAAATGTAACATTTTAAAATGTAACATGCTTAAATGTAACGTGTTAAAATGTAACATATTAAAATGTAACATGTAAAAATGTAACATGTAAAATTGTAACCTTTTAAAATGTAACATGCTTAAAGGTAACTTGTTAAAATGTAACATATTAAAAACGTTATGAGTACTGGTATGAGTAAAAGTTTTTATGTCAGCTTGGTGGTTGAGTGATTATAGTACTGCTGTACTCGCCTTGTAATTAGAAGGTAGCTGGTTTGATTCTATGTTACTTTGTTTGTATTACCTGTCACTAGTTTGGTATTACTAATTTAATTAATCTTTGTCACAGGTGTACGAGGCTGCTGGGCTGGCCAATGCTGACAGTTTTATCCGACAGTTCCCTGATGGCTACAGTACCATTCTGGGGGAGAGAGGAGTTACCGTGTCTGGGGGCCAGAAACAGAGGATAGCTATCGCCCGCGCTCTACTGAAAATCCCATCCATCCTCATACTAGACGAGGCTACCAGGTCAGTTGCAAGGGAATGACTTGATCGTAAAACATGTTAAAATGTAACATGTAAAAATGTAACATGTGGAAATATAAGTAGTTAAAATGTAACATGTTAAAATGTAACGTGTTAAAATGTAACATTTTAAAATGTAACATGCTTAAATGTAACGTGTTAAAATGTAACATATTAAAATGTAACATGTAAAAATGTAACATGTAAAATTGTAACCTTTTAAAATGTAACATGCTTAAAGGTAACTTGTTAAAATGTAACATATTAAAAACGTTATGAGTACTGGTATGAGTAAAAGTTTTTATGTCAGCTTGGTGGTTGAGTGATTATAGTACTGCTGTACTCGCCTTGTAATTAGAAGGTAGCTGGTTTGATTCTATGTTACTTTGTTTGTATTACCTGTCACTAGTTTGGTATTACTAATTTAATTAATCTTTGTCACAGGTGTACGAGGCTGCTGGGCTGGCCAATGCTGACAGTTTTATCCGACAGTTCCCTGATGGCTACAGTACCATTCTGGGGGAGAGAGGAGTTACCGTGTCTGGGGGCCAGAAACAGAGGATAGCTATCGCCCGCGCTCTACTGAAAATCCCATCCATCCTCATACTAGACGAGGCTACCAGGTCAGTTGCAAGGGAAAGACTTGATCATAAAAAATGTTAAAATGTAACATGTAAATATGTAAAATGTAAAAATGTAGACGACGACGACGACGACGACGACGACGACGACGACGACGACGACGACGACGACGACGACGACGACGACGACGACGACGAAGACGACGACGACGACGACGACGACGACGACGACGACGACGACGACGACGACGACGACGACGACGACGACGACGACGACGACGACGACGACGACGACGACGACGACGGTTTTTATGTCAGCTTGGTGGTTGAGTGATTATAGTACTGCTGTACTCGCCTTGTAATCAGAAGGTAGCTGGTTTGATTCTATGTTACTTTGTTTGTATTACCTGTCACTAGTTTGGTATTACTAATTTAATTAATCTTTGTCACAGGTGTACGTCGCTGCTGGGCTGGCCAATGCTGACAGTTTTATCCGACAGTTCCCTGATGGCTACAGTACCATTCTGGGGGAGAGAGGAGTTACCGTGTCTGGGGGCCAGAAACAGAGGATAGCTATCGCCCGCGCTCTACTGAAAATCCCATCCATCCTCATACTAGACGAGGCTACCAGGTCAGTTGCAAGGGAATGACTTGATCGTAAAACATGTTAAAATGTAACATGTAAAAATGTAACATGTGGAAATATAAGAAGTTAAAATGTAACATGTTAAAATGTAACGTGTTAAAATGTAACATTTTAAAATGTAACATGCTTAAATGTAACGTGTTAAAATGTAACATATTAAAATGTAACATGTAAAAATGTAACATGTAAAATTGTAACCTTTTAAAATGTAACATGCTTAAAGGTAACTTGTTAAAATGTAACATATTAAAAACGTTATGAGTACTGGTATGAGTAAAAGTTTTTATGTCAGCTTGGTGGTTGAGTGATTATAGTACTGCTGTACTCGCCTTGTAATTAGAAGGTAGCTGGTTTGATTCTATGTTACTTTGTTTGTATTACCTGTCACTAGTTTGGTATTACTAATTTAATTAATCTTTGTCACAGGTGTACGAGGCTGCTGGGCTGGCCAATGCTGACAGTTTTATCCGACAGTTCCCTGATGGCTACAGTACCATTCTGGGGGAGAGAGGAGTTACCGTGTCTGGGGGCCAGAAACAGAGGATAGCTATCGCCCGCGCTCTACTGAAAATCCCATCCATCCTCATACTAGACGAGGCTACCAGGTCAGTTGCAAGGGAATGACTTGATCGTAAAACATGTTAAAATGTAACATGTAAAAATGTAACATGTGGAAATATAAGTAGTTAAAATGTAACATGTTAAAATGTAACGTGTTAAAATGTAACATTTTAAAATGTAACATGCTTAAATGTAACGTGTTAAAATGTAACATATTAAAATGTAACATGTAAAAATGTAACATGTAAAATTGTAACCTTTTAAAATGTAACATGCTTAAAGGTAACTTGTTAAAATGTAACATATTAAAAACGTTATGAGTACTGGTATGAGTAAAAGTTTTTATGTCAGCTTGGTGGTTGAGTGATTATAGTACTGCTGTACTCGCCTTGTAATTAGAAGGTAGCTGGTTTGATTCTATGTTACTTTGTTTGTATTACCTGTCACTAGTTTGGTATTACTAATTTAATTAATCTTTGTCACAGGTGTACGAGGCTGCTGGGCTGGCCAATGCTGACAGTTTTATCCGACAGTTCCCTGATGGCTACAGTACCATTCTGGGGGAGAGAGGAGTTACCGTGTCTGGGGGCCAGAAACAGAGGATAGCTATCGCCCGCGCTCTACTGAAAATCCCATCCATCCTCATACTAGACGAGGCTACCAGGTCAGTTGCAAGGGAATGACTTGATCGTAAAACATGTTAAAATGTAACATGTAAAAATGTAACATGTGGAAATATAAGTAGTTAAAATGTAACATGTTAAAATGTAACGTGTTAAAATGTAACATTTTAAAATGTAACATGCTTAAATGTAACGTGTTAAAATGTAACATATTAAAATGTAACATGTAAAAATGTAACATGTAAAATTGTAACCTTTTAAAATGTAACATGCTTAAAGGTAACTTGTTAAAATGTAACATATTAAAAACGTTATGAGTACTGGTATGAGTAAAAGTTTTTATGTCAGCTTGGTGGTTGAGTGATTATAGTACTGCTGTACTCGCCTTGTAATTAGAAGGTAGCTGGTTTGATTCTATGTTACTTTGTTTGTATTACCTGTCACTAGTTTGGTATTACTAATTTAATTAATCTTTGTCACAGGTGTACGAGGCTGCTGGGCTGGCCAATGCTGACAGTTTTATCCGACAGTTCCCTGATGGCTACAGTACCATTCTGGGGGAGAGAGGAGTTACCGTGTCTGGGGGCCAGAAACAGAGGATAGCTATCGCCCGCGCTCTACTGAAAATCCCATCCATCCTCATACTAGACGAGGCTACCAGGTCAGTTGCAAGGGAAAGACTTGATCATAAAAATGTTAAAATGTAACATGTAAATATGTAAAATGTAAAAATGTAGACGACGACGACGACGACGACGACGACGACGACGACGACGACGACGACGACGACGACGACGACGACGACGACGACGACGACGACGACGACGACGACGACGACGACGACGACGACGACGACGGTTTTTATGTCAGCTTGGTGGTTGAGTGATTATAGTACTGCTGTACTCGCCTTGTAATCAGAAGGTAGCTGGTTTGATTCTATGTTACTTTGTTTGTATTACCTGTCACTAGTTTGGTATTACTAATTTAATTAATCTTTGTCACAGGTGTACGTCGCTGCTGGGCTGGCCAATGCTGACAGTTTTATCCGACAGTTCCCTGATGGCTACAGTACCATTCTGGGGGAGAGAGGAGTTACCGTGTCTGGGGGCCAGAAACAGAGGATAGCTATCGCCCGCGCTCTACTGAAAATCCCATCCATCCTCATACTAGACGAGGCTACCAGGTCAGTTGCAAGGGAATGACTTGATCGTAAAACATGTTAAAATGTAACATGTAAAAATGTAACATGTGGAAATATAAGAAGTTAAAATGTAACATGTTAAAATGTAACGTGTTAAAATGTAACATTTTAAAATGTAACATGCTTAAATGTAACGTGTTAAAATGTAACATATTAAAATGTAACATGTAAAAATGTAACATGTAAAATTGTAACCTTTTAAAATGTAACATGCTTAAAGGTAACTTGTTAAAATGTAACATATTAAAAACGTTATGAGTACTGGTATGAGTAAAAGTTTTTATGTCAGCTTGGTGGTTGAGTGATTATAGTACTGCTGTACTCGCCTTGTAATTAGAAGGTAGCTGGTTTGATTCTATGTTACTTTGTTTGTATTACCTGTCACTAGTTTGGTATTACTAATTTAATTAATCTTTGTCACAGGTGTACGAGGCTGCTGGGCTGGCCAATGCTGACAGTTTTATCCGACAGTTCCCTGATGGCTACAGTACCATTCTGGGGGAGAGAGGAGTTACCGTGTCTGGGGGCCAGAAACAGAGGATAGCTATCGCCCGCGCTCTACTGAAAATCCCATCCATCCTCATACTAGACGAGGCTACCAGGTCAGTTGCAAGGGAATGACTTGATCGTAAAACATGTTAAAATGTAACATGTAAAAATGTAACATGTGGAAATATAAGTAGTTAAAATGTAACATGTTAAAATGTAACGTGTTAAAATGTAACATTTTAAAATGTAACATGCTTAAATGTAACGTGTTAAAATGTAACATATTAAAATGTAACATGTAAAAATGTAACATGTAAAATTGTAACCTTTTAAAATGTAACATGCTTAAAGGTAACTTGTTAAAATGTAACATATTAAAAACGTTATGAGTACTGGTATGAGTAAAAGTTTTTATGTCAGCTTGGTGGTTGAGTGATTATAGTACTGCTGTACTCGCCTTGTAATTAGAAGGTAGCTGGTTTGATTCTATGTTACTTTGTTTGTATTACCTGTCACTAGTTTGGTATTACTAATTTAATTAATCTTTGTCACAGGTGTACGAGGCTGCTGGGCTGGCCAATGCTGACAGTTTTATCCGACAGTTCCCTGATGGCTACAGTACCATTCTGGGGGAGAGAGGAGTTACCGTGTCTGGGGGCCAGAAACAGAGGATAGCTATCGCCCGTGCTCTACTGAAAATCCCATCCATCCTCATACTAGACGAGGCTACCAGGTCAGTTGCAAGGGAAAGACTTGATCATAAAAATGTTAAAATGTAACATGTAAATATGTAAAATGTAAAAATGTAGACGACGACGACGACGACGACGACGGTTTTTATGTCAGCTTGGTGGTTGAGTGATTATAGTACTGCTGTACTCGCCTTGTAATCAGAAGGTAGCTGGTTTGATTCTATGTTACTTTGTTTGTATTACCTGTCACTAGTTTGGTATTACTAATTTAATTAATCTTTGTCACAGGTGTACGTCGCTGCTGGGCTGGCCAATGCTGACAGTTTTATCCGACAGTTCCCTGATGGCTACAGTACCATTCTGGGGGAGAGAGGAGTTACCGTGTCTGGGGGCCAGAAACAGAGGATAGCTATCGCCCGCGCTCTACTGAAAATCCCATCCATCCTCATACTAGACGAGGCTACCAGGTCAGTTGCAAGGGAATGACTTGATCGTAAAACATGTTAAAATGTAACATGTAAAAATGTAACATGTGGAAATATAAGAAGTTAAAATGTAACATGTTAAAATGTAACGTGTTAAAATGTAACATTTTAAAATGTAACATGCTTAAATGTAACGTGTTAAAATGTAACATATTAAAATGTAACATGTAAAAATGTAACATGTAAAATTGTAACCTTTTAAAATGTAACATGCTTAAAGGTAACTTGTTAAAATGTAACATATTAAAAACGTTATGAGTACTGGTATGAGTAAAAGTTTTTATGTCAGCTTGGTGGTTGAGTGATTATAGTACTGCTGTACTCGCCTTGTAATTAGAAGGTAGCTGGTTTGATTCTATGTTACTTTGTTTGTATTACCTGTCACTAGTTTGGTATTACTAATTTAATTAATCTTTGTCACAGGTGTACGAGGCTGCTGGGCTGGCCAATGCTGACAGTTTTATCCGACAGTTCCCTGATGGCTACAGTACCATTCTGGGGGAGAGAGGAGTTACCGTGTCTGGGGGCCAGAAACAGAGGATAGCTATCGCCCGCGCTCTACTGAAAATCCCATCCATCCTCATACTAGACGAGGCTACCAGGTCAGTTGCAAGGGAATGACTTGATCGTAAAACATGTTAAAATGTAACATGTAAAAATGTAACATGTGGAAATATAAGTAGTTAAAATGTAACATGTTAAAATGTAACGTGTTAAAATGTAACATTTTAAAATGTAACATGCTTAAATGTAACGTGTTAAAATGTAACATATTAAAATGTAACATGTAAAAATGTAACATGTAAAATTGTAACCTTTTAAAATGTAACATGCTTAAAGGTAACTTGTTAAAATGTAACATATTAAAAACGTTATGAGTACTGGTATGAGTAAAAGTTTTTATGTCAGCTTGGTGGTTGAGTGATTATAGTACTGCTGTACTCGCCTTGTAATTAGAAGGTAGCTGGTTTGATTCTATGTTACTTTGTTTGTATTACCTGTCACTAGTTTGGTATTACTAATTTAATTAATCTTTGTCACAGGTGTACGAGGCTGCTGGGCTGGCCAATGCTGACAGTTTTATCCGACAGTTCCCTGATGGCTACAGTACCATTCTGGGGGAGAGAGGAGTTACCGTGTCTGGGGGCCAGAAACAGAGGATAGCTATCGCCCGCGCTCTACTGAAAATTCCATCCATCCTCATACTAGACGAGGCTACCAGGTCAGTTGCAAGGGAATGACTTGATCGTAAAACATGTTAAAATGTAACATGTAAAAATGTAACATGTGGAAATATAAGTAGTTAAAATGTAACATGTTAAAATGTAACGTGTTAAAATGTAACATTTTAAAATGTAACATGCTTAAATGTAACGTGTTAAAATGTAACATATTAAAATGTAACATGTAAAAATGTAACATGTAAAATTGTAACCTTTTAAAATGTAACATGCTTAAAGGTAACTTGTTAAAATGTAACATATTAAAAACGTTATGAGTACTGGTATGAGTAAAAGTTTTTATGTCAGCTTGGTGGTTGAGTGATTATAGTACTGCTGTACTCGCCTTGTAATTAGAAGGTAGCTGGTTTGATTCTATGTTACTTTGTTTGTATTACCTGTCACTAGTTTGGTATTACTAATTTAATTAATCTTTGTCACAGGTGTACGAGGCTGCTGGGCTGGCCAATGCTGACAGTTTTATCCGACAGTTCCCTGATGGCTACAGTACCATTCTGGGGGAGAGAGGAGTTACCGTGTCTGGGGGCCAGAAACAGAGGATAGCTATCGCCCGCGCTCTACTGAAAATCCCATCCATCCTCATACTAGACGAGGCTACCAGGTCAGTTGCAAGGGAAAGACTTGATCATAAAAATGTTAAAATGTAACATGTAAATATGTAAAATGTAAAAATGTAGACGACGACGACGACGACGACGACGACGACGACGACGACGACGACGACGACGACGACGACGACGACGACGACGACGACGACGACGACGACGACGACGACGACGACGACGACGACGACGACGACGACGACGACGACGACGACGACGACGACGACGACGACGACGACGACGACGACGACGACGACGACGACGACGACGACGACGACGACGACGACGACGACGACGACGACGACGACGACGACGACGACGACGGTTTTTATGTCAGCTTGGTGGTTGAGTGATTATAGTACTGCTGTACTCGCCTTGTAATCAGAAGGTAGCTGGTTTGATTCTATGTTACTTTGTTTGTATTACCTGTCACTAGTTTGGTATTACTAATTTAATTAATCTTTGTCACAGGTGTACGTCGCTGCTGGGCTGGCCAATGCTGACAGTTTTATCCGACAGTTCCCTGATGGCTACAGTACCATTCTGGGGGAGAGAGGAGTTACCGTGTCTGGGGGCCAGAAACAGAGGATAGCTATCGCCCGCGCTCTACTGAAAATCCCATCCATCCTCATACTAGACGAGGCTACCAGGTCAGTTGCAAGGGAATGACTTGATCGTAAAACATGTTAAAATGTAACATGTAAAAATGTAACATGTGGAAATATAAGAAGTTAAAATGTAACATGTTAAAATGTAACGTGTTAAAATGTAACATTTTAAAATGTAACATGCTTAAATGTAACGTGTTAAAATGTAACATATTAAAATGTAACATGTAAAAATGTAACATGTAAAATTGTAACCTTTTAAAATGTAACATGCTTAAAGGTAACTTGTTAAAATGTAACATATTAAAAACGTTATGAGTACTGGTATGAGTAAAAGTTTTTATGTCAGCTTGGTGGTTGAGTGATTATAGTACTGCTGTACTCGCCTTGTAATTAGAAGGTAGCTGGTTTGATTCTATGTTACTTTGTTTGTATTACCTGTCACTAGTTTGGTATTACTAATTTAATTAATCTTTGTCACAGGTGTACGAGGCTGCTGGGCTGGCCAATGCTGACAGTTTTATCCGACAGTTCCCTGATGGCTACAGTACCATTCTGGGGGAGAGAGGAGTTACCGTGTCTGGGGGCCAGAAACAGAGGATAGCTATCGCCCGCGCTCTACTGAAAATCCCATCCATCCTCATACTAGACGAGGCTACCAGGTCAGTTGCAAGGGAATGACTTGATCGTAAAACATGTTAAAATGTAACATGTAAAAATGTAACATGTGGAAATATAAGTAGTTAAAATGTAACATGTTAAAATGTAACGTGTTAAAATGTAACATTTTAAAATGTAACATGCTTAAATGTAACGTGTTAAAATGTAACATATTAAAATGTAACATGTAAAAATGTAACATGTAAAATTGTAACCTTTTAAAATGTAACATGCTTAAAGGTAACTTGTTAAAATGTAACATATTAAAAACGTTATGAGTACTGGTATGAGTAAAAGTTTTTATGTCAGCTTGGTGGTTGAGTGATTATAGTACTGCTGTACTCGCCTTGTAATTAGAAGGTAGCTGGTTTGATTCTATGTTACTTTGTTTGTATTACCTGTCACTAGTTTGGTATTACTAATTTAATTAATCTTTGTCACAGGTGTACGAGGCTGCTGGGCTGGCCAATGCTGACAGTTTTATCCGACAGTTCCCTGATGGCTACAGTACCATTCTGGGGGAGAGAGGAGTTACCGTGTCTGGGGGCCAGAAACAGAGGATAGCTATCGCCCGCGCTCTACTGAAAATCCCATCCATCCTCATACTAGACGAGGCTACCAGGTCAGTTGCAAGGGAATGACTTGATCGTAAAACATGTTAAAATGTAACATGTAAAAATGTAACATGTGGAAATATAAGTAGTTAAAATGTAACATGTTAAAATGTAACGTGTTAAAATGTAACATTTTAAAATGTAACATGCTTAAATGTAACGTGTTAAAATGTAACATATTAAAATGTAACATGTAAAAATGTAACATGTAAAATTGTAACCTTTTAAAATGTAACATGCTTAAAGGTAACTTGTTAAAATGTAACATATTAAAAACGTTATGAGTACTGGTATGAGTAAAAGTTTTTATGTCAGCTTGGTGGTTGAGTGATTATAGTACTGCTGTACTCGCCTTGTAATTAGAAGGTAGCTGGTTTGATTCTATGTTACTTTGTTTGTATTACCTGTCACTAGTTTGGTATTACTAATTTAATTAATCTTTGTCACAGGTGTACGAGGCTGCTGGGCTGGCCAATGCTGACAGTTTTATCCGACAGTTCCCTGATGGCTACAGTACCATTCTGGGGGAGAGAGGAGTTACCGTGTCTGGGGGCCAGAAACAGAGGATAGCTATCGCCCGCGCTCTACTGAAAATCCCATCCATCCTCATACTAGACGAGGCTACCAGGTCAGTTGCAAGGGAAAGACTTGATCATAAAAATGTTAAAATGTAACATGTAAATATGTAAAATGTAAAAATGTAGACGACGACGACGACGACGACGACGACGACGACGACGACGACGACGACGACGACGACGACGACGACGACGACGACGACGACGACGACGACGACGACGACGACGACGACGACGACGACGACGACGACGACGACGACGACGACGACGACGACGACGACGACGACGACGACGACGACGGTTTTTATGTCAGCTTGGTGGTTGAGTGATTATAGTACTGCTGTACTCGCCTTGTAATCAGAAGGTAGCTGGTTTGATTCTATGTTACTTTGTTTGTATTACCTGTCACTAGTTTGGTATTACTAATTTAATTAATCTTTGTCACAGGTGTACGTCGCTGCTGGGCTGGCCAATGCTGACAGTTTTATCCGACAGTTCCCTGATGGCTACAGTACCATTCTGGGGGAGAGAGGAGTTACCGTGTCTGGGGGCCAGAAACAGAGGATAGCTATCGCCCGCGCTCTACTGAAAATCCCATCCATCCTCATACTAGACGAGGCTACCAGGTCAGTTGCAAGGGAATGACTTGATCGTAAAACATGTTAAAATGTAACATGTAAAAATGTAACATGTGGAAATATAAGAAGTTAAAATGTAACATGTTAAAATGTAACGTGTTAAAATGTAACATTTTAAAATGTAACATGCTTAAATGTAACGTGTTAAAATGTAACATATTAAAATGTAACATGTAAAAATGTAACATGTAAAATTGTAACCTTTTAAAATGTAACATGCTTAAAGGTAACTTGTTAAAATGTAACATATTAAAAACGTTATGAGTACTGGTATGAGTAAAAGTTTTTATGTCAGCTTGGTGGTTGAGTGATTATAGTACTGCTGTACTCGCCTTGTAATTAGAAGGTAGCTGGTTTGATTCTATGTTACTTTGTTTGTATTACCTGTCACTAGTTTGGTATTACTAATTTAATTAATCTTTGTCACAGGTGTACGAGGCTGCTGGGCTGGCCAATGCTGACAGTTTTATCCGACAGTTCCCTGATGGCTACAGTACCATTCTGGGGGAGAGAGGAGTTACCGTGTCTGGGGGCCAGAAACAGAGGATAGCTATCGCCCGCGCTCTACTGAAAATCCCATCCATCCTCATACTAGACGAGGCTACCAGGTCAGTTGCAAGGGAATGACTTGATCGTAAAACATGTTAAAATGTAACATGTAAAAATGTAACATGTGGAAATATAAGTAGTTAAAATGTAACATGTTAAAATGTAACGTGTTAAAATGTAACATTTTAAAATGTAACATGCTTAAATGTAACGTGTTAAAATGTAACATATTAAAATGTAACATGTAAAAATGTAACATGTAAAATTGTAACCTTTTAAAATGTAACATGCTTAAAGGTAACTTGTTAAAATGTAACATATTAAAAACGTTATGAGTACTGGTATGAGTAAAAGTTTTTATGTCAGCTTGGTGGTTGAGTGATTATAGTACTGCTGTACTCGCCTTGTAATTAGAAGGTAGCTGGTTTGATTCTATGTTACTTTGTTTGTATTACCTGTCACTAGTTTGGTATTACTAATTTAATTAATCTTTGTCACAGGTGTACGAGGCTGCTGGGCTGGCCAATGCTGACAGTTTTATCCGACAGTTCCCTGATGGCTACAGTACCATTCTGGGGGAGAGAGGAGTTACCGTGTCTGGGGGCCAGAAACAGAGGATAGCTATCGCCCGTGCTCTACTGAAAATCCCATCCATCCTCATACTAGACGAGGCTACCAGGTCAGTTGCAAGGGAAAGACTTGATCATAAAAATGTTAAAATTTAACATGTAAATATGTAAAATGTAAAAATGTAGACGACGACGACGACGACGACGACGACGACGACGACGACGACGACGACGACGACGACGACGACGACGACGACGACGACGACGACGACGACGACGACGACGACGACGACGACGACGACGACGACGACGACGACGACGACGACGACGACGACGACGACGACGACGACGACGACGACGACGACGACGACGACGACGACGACGACGACGACGACGACGACGACGACGACGACGACGACGACGACGACGACGACGACGACGACGACGACGACGACGACGACGACGACGACGACGACGACGACGACGACGACGACGACGACGACGACGACGACGACGACGACGACGACGACGACGACGACGACGACGACGACGACGACGACGACGACGACGACGACGACGACGACGACGACGACGACGACGACGACGACGACGACGACGACGACGACGACGACGACGACGACGACGACGACGACGACGACGACGACGACGACGACGACGACGACGACGACGACGACGACGACGACGACGACGACGACGACGACGACGACGACGACGACGACGACGACGACGACGACGACGACGACGACGACGACGACGACGACGACGACGACGACGACGACGACGACGACGACGACGACGACGACGACGACGACGACGACGACGACGGTTTTTATGTCAGCTTGGTGGTTGAATGATTATAGTACTGCTGTACTCGCCTTGTAATCAGAAGGTAGCTGGTTTGATTCTATGTTACTTTGTTTGTATTACCTGTCACTAGTTTGGTATTACTAATTTAATTAATCTTTGTCACAGGTGTACGTCGCTGCTGGGCTGGCCAATGCTGACAGTTTTATCCGACAGTTCCCTGATGGCTACAGTACCATTCTGGGGGAGAGAGGAGTTACCGTGTCTGGGGGCCAGAAACAGAGGATAGCTATCGCCCGCGCTCTACTGAAAATCCCATCCATCCTCATACTAGACGAGGCTACCAGGTCAGTTGCAAGGGAATGACTTGATCGTAAAACATGTTAAAATGTAACATGTAAAAATGTAACATGTGGAAATATAAGAAGTTAAAATGTAACATGTTAAAATGTAACGTGTTAAAATGTAACATTTTAAAATGTAACATGCTTAAATGTAACGTGTTAAAATGTAACATATTAAAATGTAACATGTAAAAATGTAACATGTAAAATTGTAACCTTTTAAAATGTAACATGCTTAAAGGTAACTTGTTAAAATGTAACATATTAAAAACGTTATGAGTACTGGTATGAGTAAAAGTTTTTATGTCAGCTTGGTGGTTGAGTGATTATAGTACTGCTGTACTCGCCTTGTAATTAGAAGGTAGCTGGTTTGATTCTATGTTACTTTGTTTGTATTACCTGTCACTAGTTTGGTATTACTAATTTAATTAATCTTTGTCACAGGTGTACGAGGCTGCTGGGCTGGCCAATGCTGACAGTTTTATCCGACAGTTCCCTGATGGCTACAGTACCATTCTGGGGGAGAGAGGAGTTACCGTGTCTGGGGGCCAGAAACAGAGGATAGCTATCGCCCGCGCTCTACTGAAAATCCCATCCATCCTCATACTAGACGAGGCTACCAGGTCAGTTGCAAGGGAATGACTTGATCGTAAAACATGTTAAAATGTAACATGTAAAAATGTAACATGTGGAAATATAAGTAGTTAAAATGTAACATGTTAAAATGTAACGTGTTAAAATGTAACATTTTAAAATGTAACATGCTTAAATGTAACGTGTTAAAATGTAACATATTAAAATGTAACATGTAAAAATGTAACATGTAAAATTGTAACCTTTTAAAATGTAACATGCTTAAAGGTAACTTGTTAAAATGTAACATATTAAAAACGTTATGAGTACTGGTATGAGTAAAAGTTTTTATGTCAGCTTGGTGGTTGAGTGATTATAGTACTGCTGTACTCGCCTTGTAATTAGAAGGTAGCTGGTTTGATTCTATGTTACTTTGTTTGTATTACCTGTCACTAGTTTGGTATTACTAATTTAATTAATCTTTGTCACAGGTGTACGAGGCTGCTGGGCTGGCCAATGCTGACAGTTTTATCCGACAGTTCCCTGATGGCTACAGTACCATTCTGGGGGAGAGAGGAGTTACCGTGTCTGGGGGCCAGAAACAGAGGATAGCTATCGCCCGTGCTCTACTGAAAATCCCATCCATCCTCATACTAGACGAGGCTACCAGGTCAGTTGCAAGGGAAAGACTTGATCATAAAAATGTTAAAATGTAACATGTAAATATGTAAAATGTAAAAATGTAGACGACGACGACGACGACGACGACGACGACGACGACGACGACGACGACGACGACGACGACGACGACGACGACGACGACGACGACGACGACGACGACGACGACGACGACGACGACGACGACGACGACGACGACGACGGTTTTTATGTCAGCTTGGTGGTTGAGTGATTATAGTACTGCTGTACTCGCCTTGTAATCAGAAGGTAGCTGGTTTGATTCTATGTTACTTTGTTTGTATTACCTGTCACTAGTTTGGTATTACTAATTTAATTAATCTTTGTCACAGGTGTACGTCGCTGCTGGGCTGGCCAATGCTGACAGTTTTATCCGACAGTTCCCTGATGGCTACAGTACCATTCTGGGGGAGAGAGGAGTTACCGTGTCTGGGGGCCAGAAACAGAGGATAGCTATCGCCCGCGCTCTACTGAAAATCCCATCCATCCTCATACTAGACGAGGCTACCAGGTCAGTTGCAAGGGAATGACTTGATCGTAAAACATGTTAAAATGTAACATGTAAAAATGTAACATGTGGAAATATAAGAAGTTAAAATGTAACATGTTAAAATGTAACGTGTTAAAATGTAACATTTTAAAATGTAACATGCTTAAATGTAACGTGTTAAAATGTAACATATTAAAATGTAACATGTAAAAATGTAACATGTAAAATTGTAACCTTTTAAAATGTAACATGCTTAAAGGTAACTTGTTAAAATGTAACATATTAAAAACGTTATGAGTACTGGTATGAGTAAAAGTTTTTATGTCAGCTTGGTGGTTGAGTGATTATAGTACTGCTGTACTCGCCTTGTAATTAGAAGGTAGCTGGTTTGATTCTATGTTACTTTGTTTGTATTACCTGTCACTAGTTTGGTATTACTAATTTAATTAATCTTTGTCACAGGTGTACGAGGCTGCTGGGCTGGCCAATGCTGACAGTTTTATCCGACAGTTCCCTGATGGCTACAGTACCATTCTGGGGGAGAGAGGAGTTACCGTGTCTGGGGGCCAGAAACAGAGGATAGCTATCGCCCGCGCTCTACTGAAAATCCCATCCATCCTCATACTAGACGAGGCTACCAGGTCAGTTGCAAGGGAATGACTTGATCGTAAAACATGTTAAAATGTAACATGTAAAAATGTAACATGTGGAAATATAAGTAGTTAAAATGTAACATGTTAAAATGTAACGTGTTAAAATGTAACATTTTAAAATGTAACATGC